>NW_009700606.1:0-24524 GCF_000703405.1 Apaloderma vittatum | reverse complement strand
CCCCCCGTCCCCCAGCCCAGCCTTGGCTGGTTCCCAAGGCCCTGACCGGCCATCCTGGGGCTGTGTCTGACCCTGGGTCCCCACATCAGCACTGATCCTGACCCCACCTATGCTCTGATGTCCCACCTGGCCTTGGCTCAGCCCTGTCATGACCTTTGAGGATTCTTTCATTGTCAGGGACCAAGCGAATGTCCCAAAGAGTCTGGGTTTTCTTTGAACCCAAACAAGCCAGAGCCGCCTGCCTGGCACCTGTTTGTGTTTGCACAGGGGTGACTTAGCACTTTACTGAGCCCCCTTCCCCAGCCCTGCACCAGTGGAGCTGTGGGGGTGGGTAGGGCTTGGAGCTGTACCTGCAAGATGCCGGGAGAGTGAGGGGTAACACACACCCCCTCAGAAGCCCCCATCATCCCCCAAACCGATTCCCTGACTGTGTAAAAGGCGCTCACCTTGGGCAGTTGCGCGCTTTTTTGCCCACCACTTAGAGATGGCCACGTATGCCGTGGTCCTCGCTGGATCCAAGGGTGATAATCTTTCCTTTTCCTATCGCTTTCCTGCTCTCTGTTTCCAGCTTTAACAAAAGACTAGCTATGGCAAGGCCCGTTTCTTTTGCTTGCTAATAGTTCATTGTTGTGAGGCATGTAGATTGCGTTAAGTGGACGATTGAAATGCACCATTGTTATGTGACTGATAAATAAAACTGGTGTTTCGATCCTTGGTGTAAGTCAACTCAATCCTGGCCTGGGAATTGGGGAACCTGAGTCACGTCCTGAACCTCGGGTCGTGACATCCATCTCAGCAGTTTCTCATTCAGTACCAGCTATTGTGAGGTCTCTCTGGCCAGGCTCTTAAAGTTCCCTTGCTTATCTCTCTTTTACCATCCCCTTTGGGTTTCCTCTGCATTTTATCAAACGCTTACTAAGCTTCTGAGACATAATTTAGTCTCTTCTAGTAAATCATTCACCACTTTTTGTGGGCATGGTCGAGATTTGGCAATGCCTACTACATTTTATGACTTTCTTTCCTTTTACTTATACTGCATTAAACAACCCATATGCTGTAGCCCTTATATTACCACTGCCAGTAATAGCCCATAAGCTTTACACTGAGGCTTGTCGGGCTTGCTCTGTCTGAACTTTTCTTGACCTCTTTGCAGCTTGATTTTACTTGATGTAGCTGTAGCAGCATTTTTGTTTTAATTGATCATGTTTCCATAACTAATTTCATTACACCAAGACTCAATTAGATCCTACGATGAGTCATAGAATCTTTTGGGATAAGTGCTCAATATTAGTTTAACATTAAAAAAAAAAAAGAAAAAAGATAAAAAGTGTATATTTCAGGTGGAATGAATTCACATTATTTACCTTACTGAGTCATTAGTTTTGTCATTAATATTCTTAAAGATAATAATTTTAAATAATATTTTTTTCTCCAAATTTAACAAAATCAATCTGTGTGCAAACTAAGTTTGAAAACACCTTATCTGCTGTTATTTTAGAAAAAAAAAATACTAATTTTGAACTTAAATGAGCAATGTCTTCCATCTTTCTTTCATATTAAAGCTCTTAAAACCCCTCACTGTGTGCATTTCCCTTTCCCCTCTCTGAAGATACACCATCCACTTCCACCATAATTTTTCAAAGCTGTTTTTATGCATGCACAAGGTTTCCGTACAAGCACCATTGTTTTTTTTTTTCCTTAAAATTTTTATTGGTGTGATGCTTACAGTAAATTTGGCAACACTATATTCTAATCTAAACTTGCTGTGTATTTTTGAAACTTCTTTTAATATCAAACACAGATTTGTTGAAAATCCAATTCCTGTTTCAATATTCACCATCATTTTAGAAGTAATAAGTCTACTAAAACTTCTATGTGCATATAGTACTTTTAAATCTTACCCTTCCTCTCTTCCTTATCATTCTCTTATGAAGTCAATGTGCAAATGGCACAAAATTGCTATGTTGTTGTCTATGGTTTAACTACATAAGAAGTAAAAGTTGAAGCCAAATCTGTATACATTTTGTGGTGACTGAGTATTGAAAGATTAATGGCTTAAAAAGTAGTTTTTACTAGTTAATGAAATAAGTGTTTAAAGAAAATGATTTTGTAACTATAGCTAAAAGGCCAGGGTACATACACGAATTTGCAAGAACATACAAATGAAAAGTAATTATTCAGAATATGTTTAAGAAAGCAATCAATAATGTCTTCCTAGAAATGTAGGGAGGAAAAACACCCACTAAAGAAAACAAACCAACAACAAAAAAACCAGAAAAAAATGTGTGTTCTTATAATCTACTCTAAAAGTTCTAAATGAATATTAAATCATTAGCAAGGGATAAATAAATCACATCCTCCCCAATCCTTCTTCAGCAGCAGCCATTAATACTGTCTCTCAGCTATCTTAAAAAAGTGCAAATGGCAAAATTAGAAGATGCCAATTACAACCGCTCATACATTAGAAAAAACAATGTCACTGCATCTGAATATAACATATAATCAGCCTCTTTGAGATATGATTTTTGATGAATTATAATCAAGAACAATCAGTTGATTTTTGTAGAGATGAAAGCATTAACTGAGGTCACAGAAACTAGGTGAAAACAACTGGAAGAAGAAATTAGAGAATAATTTATTAGCTGATGGTTTGCTCCCTCTTCTACACATAACACACACACTTCTGCAGCAAGCAGATCTGGCTAGAGATGGTAGTAAATAACTGAAGAATCATCTCCAAATTACCAAATACTTGATGTTCTTGGAAAGAATCTCTTTTCCTTTTGAAAATTATCAATATGGAATATTTAAATTTTATTGGTCCACATCAACAAATAGGATGAAGGAGACAGAAAGAACATACACCACTTACTCAAAGTGGCTAAAGAACTTATCGGGAGAGGACTTTGTGACTCTTGGTTTGATCTTACTCTGCCTTTTAAAAGACCTTACTGAATTGTGCAGCACGCTATGCTCACATAGCTATAAAAAACATTGGTGATGTTTTCTTACTTCTGAACCCATATCTCTTTATGTTTATTTGTGCAGCAATGTTTAAAGTTTTATTGTTGTGCAAAAAAATACACGTGAAGGTGGTAACATGGAGAACTTTCTTTGGTATAATAAGAGGAGAAACATGAGAGGAGCTAAATTAGGTCAGACCAAAGGCCTGCTTAGTTGAGTATGCTTATTCATTGCCTGGCAGTGGCCTTGGAAAAATGCCGAGGCAACTGTGGAATAACAGAACACCATGCTGAATTCCTTCCCAGAATGCTTTCCCAATCCCTAATAGGTTGCAGTTCAAACATTTTCCAAGTCAGAGGTTGTATGCTTGCATTTAATAGTCCCTGAGAGAGTTTTCTTTTGTTAATTTATCCAGTAGATTTCTGAACATATGCAGACTTTTTCAAAGTATCTTATGGTATATTACAGGATCGCAAACCTATGGCAATATCTCAAGCTGTTTCGCAGGCTCACACTTCATGTGATGAATCACATTTCTTTGTGTTTTTTTTTTCTGAACTTGCCTCTTTATAATTTCATGTTTAAAATTCTGCATTAGGAGAGGCAGTGAACAAAGACTTCTTCCTGTAAAAAAAGCTTAATTCTTGCCGTTATTCCTCCTAGCACCGCTGTAAAGAGAAAGAGCAGTTTTATGTTGTTACGCTTTTGAGACTAAACAACGCAATAGTAAAGAAAAGTAATGATGGAACTCAGTGATTACATGCATTTTGCAGAGTACAGCTGCACCAGGTGCCCTGAAGGTTGCCTCGCATGTCTGCAATTTACCATTGCTATCTGCACAACCTCTACTTCATATAGTTGCATTTCCTTTGGAAAGACAACTAGATGTGCAGGTGGATAGGGAGTCAAGCATTTCCCAGCAGTGCAGTGAGGGGATTAGGACAGACCACACATTACCGATGGAACCTGCTCTGCAGTGTATAAAAGGACTTCTGGTGAGTTGAACTTGTCCTGCTTCCAGACATTCACTAATCTGCTCTCTCACTCTCCCACCTCAACAGCACAGAGGAAGAAAATAAGATGGAAAAGCAAATGGGTCAAGATAGAGACAGGGAGATCACTTACTAATTGCCATCATGGACAAAACAGGCTCAGTTTGGGGAAAGCAAGTTCAGTGTATTGAAAATTAAAAACCAACTAGAGTGGTGAAAAACAGAAGCAAAAAATCCAACATCTTTACCCTACTCATCCTTCATCTCAAGCTCAGTTTCACTTCTTCACTCCCAAATTTTCTGCTTCCTCCCTCTGCCCCAAGCAGTCAAGGGGAAAGGAAAATAATGGGTTGCAGACAGTTCAAAACAGTGAAGGCAAAATATTTTTTTGCTGGTCTACTAAGTCTGGAAAATAGGTGAGGCAAATCAGAATGTGCCATAGCACTCTGAGAGTACACTGACATCTGACCCCTTTGGCATGGACTACTATAGTTATGTATTGCCCTACATGATGCTGTACCTGATCCTGCTTGTAGATCGTGAAACTCTAGGTGCTTCACAAGCAGGTACAGCATGGTATGAGTGATGTAACTTGTGGCATATCGGCAACAAAAAAACCCACTACACAGCATCTAGTATTAGGAAGTGTGAGAGGGAGAAGCAGTCACAATTATAAAACAAAACAAAGAGAACTCGAATGTTTCAGAACTGTCTATTTCTCTCTCTGACTTCTCTGAATGTATATTAAAGCAAGGACCACTCTAAATAACAGTCTAGCCTTGTTTTTTGTTTATCTGATTTTTACAAAATTCCCACATGGGCATTTCCCTTACCAAGGGAATGATGGCTGTCTAGGAGGTACATTGAAGACTAAATACAGGGTCTGCCACAGAAGACAAAAGATAATTTTGATACATAAAAAAAAAAATTATAAGAAGAATCAAATATTTTGTGTAAAACAGACAGTGGCTAAGTAGAAATCCTGCTATTGCCATACCAAATACATAGAAAATCCTATTAACCTGAGGTGTTAAATCAGATTTCATAATTGTTCTTGTGTTTGCAAGGGCTTACCAGCCAAGGAGCAAAAAGGATGAATTCAAGATGTACAGGTTCTCCTACAATATCACCTTCGTAAAGCAAAACAGAAAAATAGATGAACCTGTAGCCTTTTATTCATCCAAGCCACTCTTCTTTGTGATTGTTTTGTTCTATTTTGTTTGAGCAGGACTGTTGATTCTGAGATTTTTCTCATCCTGTAGCTTAACTTGTTCCATGAGCAAGTTTTGGGGGTTTTAAATGAAATAGTTTGCCTTATGACTTTTTATGCAACCTCTCTATGTTAACGGCATTTATATAAGATGATTCTGGCAGCACTGCTACACCAGTGAATGATGCGGGTATTCATAATCATGATCACCAGAGCAATGCTGCAGAGCAGAGCTGAGCGAGTGTTCATTGTGTCACTTCTGATGAATGGGAATACAATTGTTCTGATAGATTGAACTAACTACTTGTTTATGCATACACACAAAAACCTGTCTTGCACTTTTTCTCATAAATTATGCAGGATTATCATCTTGACCTGACTTTCCCTGTCTGACACACCCAACCTTTAATCTTTTTCCTGTGTATGGCACTAAGTCCCATTTCACAGGTCTCAAATTAAAAGCTCACTCTGTGAATAAGTATTCCTATTTCTTGTATTAGTCAACAGCGTATCACTGCTCAAAAAAACCCTCCATATATGGAAATAGAATGTATGACAGCAGGTAACAGAATCTGTACTTGGCTGAAAATGCTTCAGATAATTAGAAATCCCGTTTTGAACTGTAAAATCCTAAAAAGAACATCCAAAATATTTTGAAGTGACACAACATGAATCTGTTAAATTCTTGACTGTATATCTAAAGTGATGATGTACTTTCACAGAAAAAATATTGAGCTTGCAATCCTTTTTTCAGTTTCAGCAAAAAAGAGTTTAAATGCCTTTTATTTCTGGCAAAAATAATAATAAAAAAAGATCCTAAGGAGTTAGATTACTTAGATAATTTTATTCAAAATTAATTATGCAGTCTACAGTCTCCATAAACAACAAGATGGATCAAAGAACCAAAGGTAATTATTTGGTCCACTGCTACACAAGAAATTTGGAGAAAGAAAAAAACTATAAGCTTTTGCAAAACCACTTCATTGTAAATGGATATACTTCACTAATGACGTTTCTGCCTGCAAGGAAAGAATAGGGACACACTTTTGAAGTCTTTTAAATGAACAATCTGAATTAAAGACAGAGAACTGTAACATATCTAGCTGTCTTTTATACTTCCCATGGAAGGAAATACTCTGCAATTTTAGTAATGCAGCATGCAATTTAAAAGCACCTTTCTAATAGGCAATAATGCAATTTGGGATTAAATCCATTTTAGTGGTAATACCTTTCCTAAGACATTATTTTAAATCTTCAGTGAAGTTATCTGAGAAAAGAAGTGGAAAACTAATTGAAGTATTATATCAAATAGTTTATAGACTGAAATAAAAACCTTTTAAACATTGAAGGAAAGAGAAAAATTAAAAAAAATTATGCAAGGGTAGTTAGTGACCACCTCTCACAAGCAGAATGATGCCAAACCAGTCTTCTACGGATGAGCATGACGTTGTACCATATGGAAGCATCTTTACTCAACTTGGGTCTGTTTTCCCAGCTACACCTGCTCCCAACCTCTTACCCACTCCCAGCCTACTCACTCAGGGGACAGAATGAGAAAAAGAAAAGGTCTTGAAGCTGTGCAGGCACAGTCAAAATATTGCTGAGTTATCAACAGTATTTTGGTTACAAACCCAAAACATAGTACCATACAGGCTACTATGAAGAAAATTTACTCCAACCCAGGCAGACTCCACACTTATATGTTTTTTTAAAACTAGCAGTTATAAATCAACTTAATAAATAAACCTGAAAACCAAATTAAAACAATTAAGTTGATTGCCTTTTGATCCAATATCTCTGGCTATGACACGTATGAAAAATAAATAAAAATGTGACAAAGCCATTCGATCTGAGAAAAGTTTTTGTTTGCTTGTTTCCCCACCAATAAAGGTATCCCCAAAATACCCTCTATTATGAGGCATATTCATTGAACTCTGCTTCCCACATTATACCTTGTGTCTACTATGATTCTTGAGAGCTCTTAGAACCGTAGAAACATATCAGCTGGAAGACACCTAGAAGATCATCGAGTTCAGCCTTTGTCCCAGCCCTATCAACCTAGTAAATGATTCCCCCCAACACAATATCCACCCATCTCTTAAACACCTCCAGGGACACTGACTCAACCACCTCCCTGGGCAGCCTGTTCCAATGGCTGACAAACCGTTCAGTAGAGAAATTCTTCCTAATATCTAACCTGAACGTCCCCTGGCGCAATTTAAATCCATTTCCCCTCATTCTATCACTCTCCACTAGGGAGAACAGACCAACCTCTGCCTCTCTACAACCTCCCTTCAGGTAGCTGTAGAGAGCGATGAGGTCTCCCCTCAATCTCCTCTTCTCTAGGCTAAACAGCCCCAGATCCCTCAGTCTTTCCTCATAAGACTTATGTTCTAAGCCCTTTACCGGCTTGGTAGCCTGACTCTGTACCCTCTCCAGCAACTCAATGTCCCTCTTGTAATGAGGGGGCCAAAACTGGACACAGTACTTAAGGCATCTTGGGATAATTTGCTGCCAAAACTTCCGTTGTTCCTGCTTCTGACAATGGCCCTGGTGGCATATGAGATTTGATCTTTCCACTGGTGCCACCTACAATGGTCCCTGAAGGATAAATATTAAAAAGAACTCAACCTCTCATAAAAACTACATGTTTAAAGTGGAAATCAAAGCTAAATCTCCAACCTCCTTTTGATAAATTTAGGTGCTGTAATAGTCCATAAGAAACTTTTGTTGGAAAGCTCTTGTGAGCTGTCATGAATATGAGCTAAGTGACCAAATTCTGCTTTTTTTAGTATAAACTCAGGCTAGATGAGGATAGCTCTTTGTTTTCAAAGTATGAATGTTCCAACAGCAGCGGAATGAAATGAGCTATTTTAAATTTCCAAGTAGAGAGCTACATGAAGGGGTTTTTTTGACATTATGACTCTAAATGCCATCCAAGAAACAGAATTTTCAAACAAGCTGAACAGAGGTTGTCCTTTAAACAGTTGTGGTAGTTGCATCCGGGCTGAAAAAAAAATGCCAAAAACCTGAGAAAGATGGCCATTGAGGCCTGATGACTTTGCTTTGGGTGCTTACCTCGCCTTCTACACCTTCTACACCCCGGCCAATTAAAGTTGCCCACAGGCCGGACTTACGAGGGTGTACGTGGGGCCCTCCCACCCCCGCTGGAGGAGAGTTGGTCCCAGCTGGTCCCAGCCGTTTCCTCCTGGGAGCAGCAGGGCTGCAGTCAGGGACTCTCGAGGGATCAGGATGGTGCCCCAGGAAACTTCCCGGGATGGAGTGAGCCCTCGCACCCTTTGGTGAGTGACGCTGGCTGGGCAGAGCACGTCCTGTGCATGAGCGATTCCCCTTTTTGGGTACTCTTGAGTGAGAGATTTTTCCCATGTTTTTAAGCATGTGCACGTTTTGCGTCGTCTTAAAGGGACGCTTGTGAATTCCGGAACCAAGTTTTGTAGTAATATATTCCCAACTAGCATCCGAATTTGTGATACGCTTTGTCTGTCAGAGCGCGGGATAGTTTTGTGGTTGAAATAAATCTTGAGGAGCTGCTCTGTGAGTGCCTCCACAACAAAGGTGAGAAAAAGTCAGTGAGAAAACTCTTCTATGAGTACAATGCTACATGGTATATGGTACGATTTACCATGTTTTGAGCTTGGACACAGTAAAACTCTCTCACTGGTTTTAGAATTGTATATTGTGGAAACTGTTTTCCACAATATTGTGTTCCCATGCTCAGAACAATTGTTTTATAAAAGATAAAATTTAGTTATATTTTAGGATTTTTCGTCAATAAATAGTTACTTGCTTAACAGCAATGATGCTCTTCTTCAACAGATTCAAATTCAGTCTTGGTCCTTTTTTTGTTACGTTCAAATTGTTTTAAGGACAGTGTCCCAAATCATAAGCAGAGGTGATAGAATACCTGTGTTGCATTTTTGCTTACTCAGTGTGGAAGAATTGATTAATTTATTACATAGTCTGCTTTCACAGAATTATGATGTTACAGAGATAGTGAACGACACAATTATCTCTAACAATTTAAAATAAATTAGGTGGACAGCTGTAATAATTTGTTTTGAAGCACTGCACCACAGCAATTCAATGACCATTTTATAGCTGCAGGATATAAAAGGTTTTTAATTAAAAATTCAGGTACTGTTAGCTAAAAACATCCCCAAACAAATAAAATATCTAATGATAGACTATAGGTAGAGAGGTTCTTAAATGTTTATATACACTTCTAAAAGAAAGATTAGTAAATATAACCGGTTTTCCTATTGAACATTAAGTATTTTCTCCAAAGTACAGGTCCCTGCTGAGCCACAAACAACGTTGTCCTTCAACCTATTTAGACACGATTGCAATTACAGATTGTGGACCTAGGAAACTTCTCTTTTAACTTAGCTTTGTATATTCACGTGTTAATTTGTGGATTCTAGAATATAAAGTGAAGTTCCATATATAAATGTGTGAGGGAAATATTTCAGAACAGTCTAGCTAAATCTGCTGGGATTTGTTGTCATTTTTTTGGGTGTATTTTTTCTCTCGAAGGAGATGAAAACAAAAAAAAACAACGCACCCAAACCTCAAGGACAACAGAGGTCCGGCGAAAAGACCCTACAATATGTTTTTCTAGCAACTTTCTTGCATTTACTACTTTGAAGAAGACAGTGAATTTCTTTTCTGTTTCCAGTCAGGATTATAATTAAAAAAATCAAACAGAGTTAATGTGCTTTCATGCTCCGGGCTACATAGTTTTTAAATGCAGCTCAGTAAGGAAAAAAATAAACAAACCCCAGCAAACAAACCACACTTTCAGAGTTGTTTGTCTGGGTTTTTTTTGGGGGGAGGGGAGGAGAGAGAGTAGAGAAATGTCGATGGTTAGGATTTGGGGTTTTTTTCTACATACTAGAAGGTGGTATCTTTTAAAAATGGAAGATTTGTTAGTATTAATTTAAAGAAATGCTTAAAAGTTACAGGTCAAAGCAGTGCATTTCAGATAAAAGCTCTGCCAGTTTTCACTCACAGTACATGCAGAAGTTTTGAATAAACTTTGCACTCATTTTCTCATTTCTTCAATAAATCAAATTTCAAATTAAAGTCTGATAAAAAAACCCCAAGAAAATGAAGACTACACAATTAAAAATGCACTGAGTGACTTGAATAGCATCAGTGAGGTTTTGTAATAATTTCCAGGATAAAATCCAAACCTTCAGGTACAAGGAGAATGACATAGTCCAGTAAAGACAATTAGAACAAGACTGAAAACTAGTTTCATATGACAATGCTAGCTTTTATCCGTGACATGATGTTGATTATGATGCATTTGTGAATGAATTTGAGACTATTTCGTAGAAAATGAGCCTGTAACACTTCACTTAGTCTTGTTTCACTTTCCACAGAGCTAATTCCATGGATTTAATTAACAAAATTAAAACTATATATTCCAGTGGATAATGCCATAATCAGACATTTGTCATTCAAGTGACTCAGAGCTAATGTTTCATAGCTAAGGATCAAATACCTGACAATAATGGTTTTCACAATAAATTGAAGTTTGAAAGTGACATTTCCCAGACAACATACAATCTCTATCCTAAGATGCATTACTATATATTGAGTGAAAATATTTTAAAGTCATAAAGCCATACAGCTGGCTACAGTACAGTTCTAGAACTATTCATTGTATAGAAGTAAATCCTTTCCCTCTAGTACGCAGTGCCCTAAGGTTTTGTTGCTTTGTTGTTGTTTTTTTTCTTGAAAGTGCTAAGTATGTTACAACAACAAAAGATGTGTCAATGACAGAAATTTTCACCAGTATCAATATCAGAAGACTAAAATAATTTAAGTCTTTCAGAACATTTTCAAGTATCCTATGGCCATTGTTCAATCAAAGCTCCATTTGCCAATCTTCCTTTTAGTTTATTATAGGTGTCATCATCAACAGAACTATTGAATAGTTAAAGAGCAGCTCATTAATGTTTACTATTTTGGAACCAGTTTTTCACTTTTGATAATAACTTTTTTACCGTGTCTGCTTTATCATATGTTTTTAAGAATTACTAGAGGTGTATTGTATTAGTTTGCTCCTGGTCAACGTTCCTAAATAAGAAATATGTATGCCTTTAAGCCAGATCCGTTGTTCTTAAGTGTAGGAAAGACCACATATCTTTAAACTCTGTCCCTTCAAGTTATTACAGAGCTGACCATGTTGACTATGAAATGCTAATTTGTTTGTTTTGCTAGGGCTTTCACAGGGTGATCCAGCATAGTGTAGGTCACTGATGCCTTGGCTTTCAGCCTGGGTATTTTATAAGGCTCTAAATCTGCCTGTCAAGAGAAAGAACAGAAAGTTAACAACTGCTAGTTAAATCAAATCACTTTGACTAAATTGGACAAACTTGGTTAGCCTCTGATGCACCCTGGCCCAGGTCTATGTCAGCAAGAATGATTGTGTTCAATCAAGGCTAAAGTTGTGGGTGAACAAAACACAGTCCAAGAATACTGCAGAACATGCTGTCTGCACGCACATCTTTCTACGGACAAAAGGACGTTACTCGGACTTGATGTACAGATATTGCTGGAAACAAGAACTAGGATTTTTTTTCATGATAATAGGTCTCAGATAAGAGTCTAAACCTAAGAAATCTCTTATTATTTTAGGCAGGAGTTTCAGATTTTCAATATATTAAGCTTAAATTTATATCTCAAAGATTTTAAAATTTTCTTGGAAATAAAGGTATAATGGTAGCAACAATACCCAGTGCATCAGGATCACAGATCTGGCTTGTTTGGTTTGGGGTTTTTGTTTGTTTGTTTTTTTTTTAATATAGGTTTTCAGTAAATAACATTGCATTTAGCACTACTTTTAATCTTAGGAGTTTTTATCAATATTATAATTCTTGTAAATAGCTGGTCTATTACCCCCACTGAAAGCAGGATTTCCCTCTCTGAGACATGATCTGTCTAACAGAGCAGTTACACTTCACAAAATTTTACTATAGACATGGGAATGAAATAAATGTACTACATTTAATTGATAGTATGAAGGGAAAGGAGAAATTTAAGTTGATCTGGTTTATTAATTTCAATAAAAATTTAATTCAGACATGGGATTTTTTTAAGCGTTTTTAAGTTTTTTTATAAATTACATTATCGTACTTTAAAGAAAAACAAACAAAAAACAAGAAAAAACCCTTGAAAATATGTCACTTTAAAACAATCACTTGTGATTAATAATCTCATTTTTGTTATCCTCTTTTTTTGAGGTAGGCCTTAACCTAGCTCTGTTCAGTCTTGCCTTCCTTTTTTGAGTACACAATCTTACGACAAGACTCATTTGTTATGTTTGGTGAACCACAAACATTACTTCTTCATGTGATAAATAAGAATGGTAGGAGTCAGAAATACAATGTTAATGTTAAAAAGGTAACATTTTCAGCTATGCAATTCTGTGATTAGCACGGCATGCATTATAGCCTAACATCAACTAATATGGAAATATGTTATCTGCTGAATGTTAGATCAAGCCTATCACATATTCAAGCTCTCCAGTTTCTTCATCTATGGAAGCACGCATGGAATAACATCACAAAAAAACCCCAACAAACCAACAAGAAGAAATCCAACAACAACAAAAATCCCAAACTCAGACGGGTTTATAAATGAGCATATGAACATAAGATCATGCATTTTCCACACCAAATAAAAAGTGATAGTGAATAGATGGTTGTGAGTCGTCTTCACACCTTGAGGAGTTAATACTCCTGTCAGAAATCAGTAAACAAGTAAATAATTTACAGCAGATCCTTTACCATTCCTAAGATCCTAGAGGACTTCTTACATTGACCTTCTGCTGTACTTTCTAATGGGGAGGTTTCTCACATGTATTAATGATGGCTTTAAGTGTCTTTTCACTAAGACCGCAGTTCAGCAACCTTCTGGGTTATGGGTTCAACAGAAATGTAGTAGTGTTCAAGTTCACAAAACTTAAAGTCTGGCCTTAAAATTTTGGTAAAACCACAATCTTGGTAATCCTTACTGGTTAAGGAGAATCCAGTCTCTCCCTGTGAGGGGATTTTAAGAATTATCTGATTTAGCTGTTCTTGTGCAGTGTGTTGTGTGTTTTGATTTTTTTTAATTTGCTGTCCTGTGTTGGAACTTCCAGTATATGAGCAGCAGAGATGTTCTTCTGATGACCTCAAAGAATCTGTCTCATATAAAACTCAGTCTATGACATGCTGTTTTGTTGGGGTTTTGAGTAAACAGGTTACTTTGGCTTGTCTCTCCAGTTATTGTTCCTTCCCCTGTTCCTTTCTCTTGAAGAAATTAGATGCAGGAAACCCATATAATGTTCAGTTCACTTGATATTTTTAGTTGATGTTTTGATCATAAATAGAATATCTATGCTGCAAAAAAGTGACGGTAATTTGGAGGAAAAGGAATGAGAACTGGCCCTGAAGTGAACACACACACATACACTCGGTATACAAAAAAATGAACATGGCATGCTGACCTTTGGAGAGATGTATATGATATTTTTAGGAGACCAGCTACAATGCTTCAAGCTTTCAAAGAAACCAAATATGAATATAAATATTAAAAGAATGTAAGTAGATTAGAATGTTTCCAATATTTTTAAAAAAAGTACTTCCTGAATTGACATTGGACTAGCTAGTATATATATCACTGTATTACTTATATATTTGCAAGTTCCTAAACACTGAAGAAGCTGTGAATTTAGTACACCTTATTGCAGATTATGTTTCCATATGTATATGCAGCTGTTCAAAATAAGAACATGTCATAATGACTGGTATTTGTGCACCAATTTAAATCTTCGTGAGAGCCTGTCGTATTTTTTTCCGTTTGGTGTAAACTACGGATGAAATTAATAACACAGAAAATAAACTACTTCTCTGTAAAGAAAGTACATCTTGGTGTACCTAAAGTGTTTAGAATTGAAATAATCAAAACCTGAATACTTGCTTCCTGTACAGTTTTCTCTGAGGTGCAAGGAGAATGTCTTGTCAAATACCACCCAAAAGACTTTTGTAAACAACAAAAAAATAAAACAATGTGATCTCTCAAAAAAGATAAACTACTATTTCCATGTGACATTTAAAAAAATAATTTATTTCTCAGATAAAATCTCTATGTCTTCTAAATGCTTTCAGTTTAGTTTTAAAACTATTATGATGATGAGTTAATCTGCTGGTGCTTTAGAAAACATATTGTTAAAGAAAACTATAAGCAATAGCTGTATTTCTTCTTAGGGTGAATTCTAACAAAATTCATAAATTGTTTCGCATCTTATGAAACGAAGCAAGGAGAGAGAATAATTCCTTGCTGATGTCATGCTATAGACAGAGGACAAACATAAAAAACATTTAGCAATACGGTTGAAAGAAAGAAGAAACAAAAGCATTCTGTTATGCTTTAAACATAAAATAAACTCTGCATTTTATGTCAATGTACAAAGGGTAGGAATACAGCTTTCCATCTCTGCATAAAATATTGCTGTTACCATTTAGCCTTGAACAAACACATAAACCAAACAGGGCCATAAAATCACCACAAAATTTATGTCAAGAGTATCACAGGGATAACATGTACTATCCCGTACAGAAGCTAAATGAGCCAGTATTTAAGGATGTTTTGCAAAGATACCAACTTTATCTTCTAAAAGCTGTAATTTGGGGATTGTTGAAAAATGTGCTAACAAAATATACATAAGGTTTTCTCTTTCATTGAAAATCTTCCTCATTTTGTTTATTTTGCTCCATAATTTAGATCTTATGTTTTCCAGAGATACTAACATTTGCCTTGAACATTACTAGCTAACTCAAGCACTATAAATTAATATGAAAAATAATTTAAAAAGTTCTATTTCAGGTTACAAAAGCAAATCTAATAGGAGCTGTTCCCTTTCTGTGGCTCCTGTTTTCATTTTTCTGTTTTTCCTTAAGTTTCTGTTATCTTTCTACTCATTGAAATATCTCTGATTGCCATATCTAAAACTCCATCTCTCTATATATTTTTAGCAATAAAATAGTACTATAAAAAAGCAGGGTATTTTTCACACCACGGCACATTATCTTCTAGCAAAGAAACTAGTCAGCATTCTCCTTTTTAACAATATCTGAAGGCAAATTGATCAAAACAACCTGATATATGCTAACAATTACTTTGGAGACATCCTCAGGAGACCATTCTATGTTCCGAATTCTAAATGGACAGGAGTTTGCTACCTTGGAGCTTCAGGGCACATCAGCACAGTATAACTGTGGTTAGTGCCACTCTAAGCTTACAATAACAAGCTCTACTGAGAGACAAAATATAATTGCACAGACTTACTTCCAGCTTTACATGCAGACACAGTTCACTTTGTAAGTCTAGACTCACCTTTCTTCTGCCAGCAAAATAACACATAGATCTAGCTTAAATAGAAGATCCCTAGTCTTTGGGAGTCTGCTCTGTTTCACCCTCTGATTGGCGTAAGCACAGGCAGGAGACTACCATGTGCGCTGTGTGCTCCGTGTTTCCGTCATTCCCCGAATCTGGTCCAAACAATCCATATACTTTCCTCCCTCTTCTAGATTCCAGTCCAGGCATATTAAACACTATACTTGATCACAGAATAGGACACCACTTGAAAATGCTCTGGAGGGGGCAGGACTGGGGAGGAGGTGTGCAAAGGGGAGTGTCTGCTGTAGGCCTGAGGATGAAAACAAAAGGAACTCAAAGGGAATCAAGTATGTTATAAATATGTGCAGTAGCTTTAGAACATCACAAAGATCTGCCTTTAAAAAATGTCATTAAAAATTAGTCGTATAGTATTTTACTTACTTCTTACTATTTCGTCTCACTGCAGAGATTTCTGATAGCAAAATTACCCACCATGCCCTGTATGGCAATGATTACTTACTTGTCTACCTGCATGAATAAACTGAAGACAGAAGAGTGGTCTGGTGCTTATTGTTAGTCAGTAACAAGGCAGAGGTTAAAATATTCAAAACCTTGTGAACTCCACAGAAAGATACTTAAAGCAATGTATAATATTTTTTGTTTAAGTAAGCATCTAGTTATTAATGTATTACTGTATTATACAATAAAATGATATAACACCTCCAAAGCTAGTGCAGCACGAAAATGCATTAGTATATTATTTTGTATTTTTCAGTATTAATTCAGAGTGCACTGCTTTATGGCTCTTACATTAATCCCTTATATAGATAAATAATTTTTAAAATATATTTTTGGTTTAATGTTTAAATATAACTCTTTTTGGTGAGATATTTTTAATGCTGCTAAATTGCTCACCTGAAATATTTAGCTAATTTACTAAAAACTTCTCAGTACAGTATTGATTACAGCAAGAAGACAGAAATGTGTATAAATTTAAATGTCTGTTTCTTGTACACAGGTGTATAGAAGCTCCTTCATTTTGTGTTGTTAGGACTCGCTGTCTTTTTTCCATATTTTTCTCTCTCCCCCTCAGCCACCTCTGCATTGTCATTTTACAAATACTGAAACACAGCACTGCAGGAAGAAAACACAGTTTAGCAAATGTTCCCTAACCACTGAGCCTGTCAAACATTTCTGATCACAGTTCTTGCTGGCAGTCAGCCTTCAGCTGTTTAGAAGTGTGACGCACAATTTTCCACTCTTCTCTGTAAAATCACATTATTCTTTAAGGTTAAGTTTGCAACAGAATTATAAAACTTATTTGAAGATGATCCTGTCAGGTTTTTTCATGTAACTAACATCCCACTGGCTTGCAAGACCAAAGCCCAAGAACTGTGTGCTTGCAAGATGAAGTAACTGCTATACATGTTCCCAAGGAAATTTAAGAAGATGCTGTCTCTTTTTAAGTAGATGTGGTCACAGTTCTTTCTGAAGAATAAATTAGTCAGGTTCTTTTCTTTGGTATAAGTTTTAAATTACAGATTTTTCTTTGGTATAGAAATAAGGAACTTTTGAGAATACTATTCAATATCTTTATTAAATTGCATCTCAAAAGTAGATAAAACTTAGGTATTTTAATATACACCACCGAGATTTTTCAGCTGTTATTTTACAGTTTGCTTAAGTCAGTTAACAACCATCAGAAGACTGGTTAGTATGAAATGAATATTTTTAAAAATGTATATTCATTTTAAAATCATCCTTTTAAGATCTAAATATTTTTTAAAACAAATTCTTGCCATTTTATATGGCCTCTATGAATCTTCTATCACTCAATTTTATTTACATTATTTAAATATTTTTCTTATTTCCAGTTTGTCTAGGCCAGGGAAAAATTATCTAGTATTTCCAGTCTTGTAACTAAATTTTTGAAGTAGCGATCTTACTGTTGTAAAAAACCAACTGCACTGACTGTGAGAGGCTAAGAAAGGTTTTTGTTGTTTGTTTGGTGGTTTTTGTTGTGTTTTTTTCTCTAAAAATGTCTTTGCTTAGATCAAGGAACATCTAATTACAGTCAAGCTTGAACCAGCATTTCTTAATTATAATGCTTCATTTGTTTCTGAATACCTTTAGTTTTGAAATTGTTCTTAAAACTTACTTAAAATTACAGAACAGAAAATACATGTTGGTAAAATTAGTATATACTTACTTGATAACATTATTTCCCCTTAGTAATGTACATGTTTATTAAAAAATGCCATAAGGTTTGCATGAATAAGGAGAAGGAAATGTAAAAATTTATGCAGTATGTGTGTATTTTATTCTTCATGTACAACTATGATTTTAAAATTTTTGTCCATAGCCAAATACTGATAGAGAGGCTTGGATTTTTTTTTCCCTAGCCATATTAGTATATATGGGTATTTAAGAGGGATTTTAAGGTCAAGAAAACAAATTTCATAAGCTAGTAAGTTTTTTCATGTAGGAGTTGAGAGGGAGTACTTAATGTCCTAAGGCCAGAGTGAAACTCGATATTTAGAGATGTGATAAAACTAATGGTGGCAGGGAGGATTTCTGATGAGCATGAATGACACATTCATTACTTGTAAAAATGCATAAATACTAAGAATATATAACTTATCCCAGAAATTTCCTGAAGTACAATTTAAAAGCTCACAAGTAACTACTGTTAATTTAAAACTGGAAAACCTTGATTTTACCCCACAGTTTCTCAGTGAGAGACAGTGTATGCAGTTGACATATGCAGTTTCAGAGGAAAGGAGAAGTGAAATAGTAGTTATTTTTCTGTCCCAATAGAAAATAAATTTTACACATTTATTCTGTATAATTTCTAAATAGCCGAAAGTGTTGTTGTCTGGAGATATATAGCTAGGTCCTAACCATAAATATTATGAATTTTTACAGATAATTTACGCACTGTTGGAAGCACAGTTAGTCAAGTAAAATATGAATAATAAACAAAAAGCTGACGTAGATACTGATGAAGAATAAGAAAATAAATACAGATGTTAACCAAAACATAGGCAGTATTTTCACCATTGTGAATTGTAACTCTTATTAAAAAAAAAAAAACAGACAGCATAACCATCTGCAGTCAGTGAGGTAAACCATGCCAGGCCCAGAGGGTGGTAGTGATAGGAAGTCTAGTTGGAGGCCAGTAACTAGTGGTGTACCCCAGAGGCAAATACTGGGTCCAATTCCCTCCAACATTTTCCTTAATGATCTGGATAATAGACAAGTAAAGGAGATGGAGCCTGGTCTGCATAACATTACCATGAGACAGGATGGTTTGAGCTCCTGTCAAGATCTTACTTGAAGAGAGCAAGTAATCTAAAAGCCCTCAACAAAGACTTTATGGGAGTGGATTTCTGCTTGTTCAGGGAAGTGGCAATCAAGATCCCATGTGTGGCAAGTCTAAAGAACAAAAGAGCCCAGAAGAATTAGTGAGTATTTGGAAGACAGGTTCCTCTAAGCACAAGAACAATTCCTCCTGGTCTACGAAGCATTGCAGAAGGCCAACTTGGCTGAATGGGGAAGTCCTCCCTGTACTCAAACACAGAAATGATGTGTATGGGAAGTGGTAGAAGGGACAGACTACCAAGGGTGAGTACAGATGTAATCTCAAGCATGTAGGATGAAATGACAGCCAAACCTCTGCTGAAGCTGAGACTGGAGAGGCATGATAGGTGTAACAACTAAGGCTTCTGCAGGTATGTGGGCATTAGAGGGAAGGCAAAGGACATTGTTGCCCCATAGCTGGATAGATCAAGTAATCTCAGTGCTTGCTCTGCCCTGATCTTAACTAGCGAAGTCTACTTTCAGACCTAACAAGTCTACTTACCTAGTAACAAAGTTTAAGCCACAGAAGTACTATTCATGAGAGAAGGGAATTGAATTAGGGATGACATGTAAATGGAACATACATCAGTCCACAGGATGAAAGGGATGTATCCAAAATGCGGAAGGAGATAGCCAATATCATTGCAAAGCTGCTCTATATCACCTCTGAAATGTTATGTGAACTGCAGAGGTTTCCAAAGTCCAGAAAAAGACAAACTTGGCAGCCGTCTTAAGGAAAGGTAAGGAGAAGGATCCAGTGAACTGCAGGTGAGGCTGACTCATCTCAGAATCTGGGAATATTGTGGAGGAAGTCCTCATATAACCCATTTCCGGGCTCATGAAAGGCAAGGCGGTGATTATTCTATGATCCATGGTGCATTGGGAACCTTGCAGAAGACAGTGTATTTGAGGACTTGTCACTGCACAAGACATGTCTACTGTATCAGGCCCTGTATTTGAGGCTTGAGAAGATCATACATTGTCATGAGTAACTGCTGTTTAACTCCTTGGACGCGCACTGTGAGGGAACGTGTTGGAATGCCCCATGCTGGTCTGTGCTCTAGTGGACACTATGAAAGTGGCAGTATTCCTACTTATCAGAAGATAAATGGCTTATTTTGTTACATAACACAAAAGGCACCATGGCACAAGAGAGAGAACCTCTCCATGGATCGGATTTGTTTAATGTCCCATGGTAATTAATTGGGTTTCTGTATGATGTTGCACAGTGGTGGGCCTTCCAGAAACTGGTGTCACATATTTACTGTTTATGTTTTTCTTTCTATTAATGCAATTCTTATTTGCTATTTGCTGTTAAACTTTTCATACTGAGGTCTGGAAAGAACCTTGCACTGCACCGAACTCCCTGGTGTGTAATACATGGTCAGAATCAGAAATCATTTTTCCCATGTATTAAATCAGTAGTTAAAATTAGAACTGTCTTCTTTCCAGTTACACTGAGTTTTAAAGCTTTGCACTCAAGACTATCAGAAATAGATAACAAGGTAATAGGGTAGTACACTGTTGCTAAAATTGTTAATTGCAAATACAGATACTTAGCAGCTAACGTAATAGAAGTAATAGAATAAGAAAATTGGAATTCTAATTTCAGTCTTAAGCAGGAATTTCAAAATAGAATTTTTTAATCTGTGTCATTCCGGGAAAAATAGAACATTGCTAAAAAATTTCCCAAAATTTGGCATTTGGGAATAAAAATCACATTCAATACATTTTTCAATGAATTATATTGTATTGTGTTCCTTGCATCAAGCATATAATGTTGGTTACCTCTTATCATTTCCAGAAATGGATATTTGAATAAAAGTATGTGTGCAGTATCTAATATTTATACAAATAATATTCTTCAAAACAAAAATAACTTAGTATGAGTATATTTATCTATATTCTTATTTTAAAATATTAAATGAATCTTGCCGATAAAAAGAAAAAAGTTGTTGATGATACATTTAGTAGGTTGCCTGAATAATTTCTTAGTCTAGGGTACTGTTATCTTACATCAGTATCAAATGCTCAATATTACAGCCAGGCTCCTGCAGGCTCAGCTCTGTTGCTCTGGACATCTGGCACATATGATGAACAACGTGAATGCCTTAAGCCAGTTTTTAATGCCCATTAAAAGCATGGTGAATGGCTGACAGGTAGGACAGTGAAGTCTTGTAAGGACACGCTCAAGGCAAATCCTCAGCTGTGTGGTACCAGCTCCACAGAGTGGGAAACCACAGCTAAGGACCATCTGTTCTAGCAAAGATTGTGCACCGTTGCCTCGAGAGCCTTTGAACAAACTTGGAACGACAGAATGACTCTGTGCTGTACTACTGTTCTGAGAAATGTAGGCATAGTGCGTTTAAGAAAAAACATCTGTGACATTTGCGACTGCTAACATGCTGTGACAATCTGACTGATTTTCCATCAGCCAAGCTACAGAACGGGGAATCCTCAGTTATTAAAAGAAAAATACAGTCATTATACTTTTTCTACAAAGATTTTCCCATTCTAAGCAGATTAAATTACCATCCACTGTGTTTAAATAGAGTCCTATCAATCCTTTGCAAGGATTTCAGCTGAGTTCTTCTCATCAAGCACCCTGAATACAAAGTGAAAGAGCTGCAGTTTTGAAAACAGTTGGAAACACAACTATTAGGCTGAACTGAATATCTTCAGCTAGTCAGGATGTGCACTGCTTTATGTTTACACTGGATTCTGTGCCATAGGAGTTTGCATTTTAATGTTTATTTCCAGATGACATTATTTTTGCTGTTAATTTCACTTTTATAAGTTTGGGTGCTTTTTTTTTTCAAACAACTATATATTCTTTGCCACTACTTTTAAATTCAAAATTTAAAACATTTTAAAACTAGATTTTATCTAAAGGGAAAAGGGGCTGATTTATTTATTAGTATCCATGATTTGTGTATCTCTTTTCTATACTGAGTATTTTTCAGCAAAATCCAGGAGAATGAGTAAGCATGGAAAGGACAGTATTTTCTCTACATTTAGGTTTAAATTTTCAGTCTCTTAGATCACAGCAAGCAAAGCAGTTGGAATTTCCCCCTTATGGAACAAGTTATTAACAATATGAATATACTAGAGAGAAAGAGTGAAGGCGATCATTGCTGGCAATCACAAAGGAAGTATATGGTGGGAATCCTTGAGCATTGGCTCAAGGAAAGAATGTGATGTTATTTGAGAAAAGAACCGCACGTGTATCATTCCAGCAAGCCTAATTTGTGCTGGAGTATTGTGCAGTCAGAAAGAATCCAAAAAATACCCTTTGGTTTTCTTTCATCTCACACTTAAAAATGGTCAAGATTCTCATTTTGGTTTGAAATTTGGGAGTGAAGTCTGCAGAATGAGTTCTGGATTAGATTTTATTAGATTACTAAAACCAATGTTTAGACATTGAGTGCTTGTATTTGGTTGAAATGTTTTACTGCAATCAGATAGATATTACCAGTTAGACAGGTTGCTGACAAGCAACAATTTTCTGGGAGGTCTTGGCAGCTGAGGTAATATATACATTATTTTTGAAAAAAGCACAGATAGATACAATTAAATGACTTAGCCCAGTAATTAAAATGTGGTATTTAGATTTAGGAAAGTTAGTTTTTCTGGGAGATGTATTGCAGCATATGAGTTTGAGAGGCATAGGTACTTTCTAATAAAAAAATAATAATACAAAAAAACCCCACTTCAACTTCTCTTTCTGATCCAAAATTATTTTTTTAAAAGAATTTATTGGAAATATAAATACTGAATAAAATACTCTAGTCCTCAAGAAATAGTTATAAATTATAGTATTCTGTTTGTATACATTATGAGCTATGAAGGAAAGACTGAACGTATTATATGTATATGTTTGCTCAGACCCTTTAAGAAATTTATTATTACCACATCCGTATCCCTCAGAAAAAGAATCAAGCTAAGTCACTAATTAGTAATAAATTTGTATTAGCTGAGAACCTTAAGAAGAAATAAGAGTTTACGTGAAAATATATACTGAGAGCAACACCCTTTAATATCTGAGATATACCACAGAACAGTTCACCAAGGAATATAATTTTTAGCTGTTTTTTCATAGCTTGAAGAAGGAAGCTTAGCACTGTTTACAAAACCACAGCTACTCTGAGTATGCCTATTTATTCCAAGTCAGTGCTAGACCAGGTAATTTCCACAGTATCTGATTTATTTCAGCTTGTTTGTCACTATTCTCAAATTAGATTGATTCTCCTTTAGAAAGCAAAACTTTTTAACCTTGCAGATCTCATCCCCAAATTAAAGCTCAACTGTTTCCTATAAAAGTAAAATGCTTTGGTAGGCTTCTTCCTCATAGAGAATCAGTCTGCTCCAAAAGCAGCAATCTAGAAAAATAATTTACTTTTATAAACAGTATAAATAAAGCAAAAATAGCGAGAAATATCTCAAAAAAAATTACAACATGTCTTCATTTACAGCCCTCTGCTTAGTTCATTTTATTTCTTGTAAAATGTCTACAAGCTGCTGCAGTTGGCTATCTCTGAGAGGTCCTCAAACAGTTCATGAAGAATTTACGTAAGTAAAATTACAAGGTGGTTTTTTCCTTCTTCTCACTCTTTGAGGTACAAATTAAGATGCTTCTCCAGAGAGTTGCTAAATCATCTGAATATTTTTTAAATATTTGTTGCTGTTTTTACAACTATATAGAAGTGGTCTTCCCCATAATAATGAAAAAAACATAATATTTGTGGTCTGAATTCACCTATCTATCCATTAAATTATGTTCACGCTTAAATAAGTTTCCAATAAAAATAACATAATTAAAAAGAACAAACAAAATACCCTCAACTGTGTAGTTAGTTTTCATAAAATAATTGTTTCATACTGCTGCAGTATGAGTGTGTCAAACATACATCCTGATCCCATATAGAAGAAGAGGAGGCATTTTTGGTTTTTTTCCAATTTAAGTTCATGAGAGAAAAGACAAAAGGGGGGGAAAAAGCATAAATCATTGTGATTATTTGGATGACAAGAAGTACGAAGAAAATAAATCTGATCAAAGCTTACATTCGTTATACAGGTTACGTTGGTAATGATAAGTATACTAAAAGATGCACATGTAATAATCCTTGACAGATACACTAAAATGTATATTATTTAATATTTTTAAGAAACGTATTAAACAGATTGATAGCAGGTTGACAGACTTAGTTTTAAGATATCAATTAACAGTAAACCACAACTAAGTAGGATGCTCGAAATAGACTTCTGATAGAATCAGTATTTAGGAAGTAGTGAGGAAGAAAGCTTTTATGATACACCCACAGGTACTGAGGGAACTGGTGGATGAGATTGCTAAACCCCTTGCTATTGTATTCCAAAAGTCATGGCAGTCCAGTGAAGTCCCTACTGACTGGAAAAGGAGAAACATAATCCCCCTTTTCAAAAAGGGTTGGAAAGAGGGATGAACTGAGGAATTATAGGCCAGTCAGTCTCACTTCCGTGCCTGGTAAGATCATGGAGCACATCCTTCTGGAGGCACTACTGAGGCAGAAGAATAACCAAGAGGTGATTTGGTACAGTCAACATGGCTT
>NW_009700605.1:116966-147469 GCF_000703405.1 Apaloderma vittatum | reverse complement strand
AATTAAAAAAATAAGAAAGAGACAAATGTTCCTAAAATTACAAGAACTGTTTGAAGAGACTACTGTTTCAATGAAGGATATTTATAATAATAATAAATAATTATTAAAAAAAAATACAAACCCACACAGCACAAGATGATTTATGATAAGGAATTTCTAGTTTGTTCCATGAACAGTTTATACTTTCAGGCCCCCTCTACAGGATGCGCAAAAGGCAGAAAGACTGGTAACCACCATGCCTGTGTCACACGCTAACGTAGACTGTGGATCTCTCATTAGCCTCGGCAACATTTAACAATATTTCATTAAGGCAGCCGCCGCAGCCCTACTCATCTTCTAGGTGTATATGGACAGCAACCCGAGCATGCATGGTATTGTCTGTCTGCTTGGAAGCAAGGGAAGGGATCGGGGTCCTGGGACAAGGCGCGATGTGGTGGGAGCCAAGTTCTCCCTCTCGGAGTAGGTGTATTCCTTCTGCTCAGGCATAACCAGTGGGCTTTTCTTATTTTGCCAAATTCCAAAAGCTCTCTCTTCTCTCTATATATTTAAGTTGGGATTTGTTTTGTTTTACTGGTTCATCCTTTCTGAGACAAAAGGAGTGCACTTGCTGGGGGGAAAAAAAAGAAAAAAAAAGATGTATCAAAGGGAAAACACAGGCAAAACGAGGCAATCGGTGGGACAACCTGGTTGTAGAAGCCTATCCATACTGGTTGTGTGCTGTAAATTTGAATCTGAGAAGAGCAGCAAAAGGGAAACCTGCAAGTTTCTTAAGTTGCGTTTTAAAATTTGCAAGTTGTGTGGTAAGTCTGCTGTAGTATTGGTATGAGATTTTAATGGATTACTGCCTAGCTGAGCCAAAATGTTAGCCGTTACTGTTGGACCACTAAAGTAAACTGCTGCTTTTTACAGTGCATTGGTGTGTACATGTATACTGTTCCACATTTTCCATAAGAACACGAAAACATTGCAAGTCTATCACTGTTGTTGCCATGGTACTGTAAAAACAAAACCAAGAAAGAAGATGGCCGATCATTGTGTGTACAGTTTAAATTGTAATTAATAGAGCCTGTTGGAAAAAAAAAACACAAAAAGCAAAACTGTTGCCTTTTTCTTGTATAAAAGAGGATTTATGACAAAATCTAGCTGTGAGGAATGTGATTAAGTGTTTATATTTCTGAAAAAAAGGAACAAATTGATTCAGGGGATATATTTTAATGTAAACTGAATCAGGTATGTAAAGCTGTTTTAAAATGGGAAACTGTATAAGTAATTCTAAGGCTTTTGTTGGGTTGAGTATCGTTTCTTTCTTCATGGTGGGCCTGCTTATGTATTATTAAGCACTTGTATGCAGTCTCTATTCTTCAATCATCATTTCTTGCAATGTGCTAGAGACATAATGCTCTTTTCTGTGTTGATGAAAAGCAGTATGTGGGCCAATCTTTTTTATAAAACACTATGCATATATAAATACTACATTGTTCATAGCTTTATTTGACTTACTAGGTTTATACATAACACTAGTATGAGTAGATGTGGACTTACCCAGTACAAGCTTCTTTCCTTGGAACAGACACTATGTATATGATGTAGCAACAAAGAAGGAGAAAGTCTGTGAATGCTATTTTTATTATCAAATAAAGTTTTCCATACAAAGCATACATATGAGTGTAGTGATAAGATGAAGGAGGAACCACACCTTAATGTTACTTGCTCATCCCTAAATTAGTGAACTGTAGGTTACAGTCTGCAAGGGCAGTCCCTTAAATATGTATTAATCCTCCATTAAATATATATTAATCATTTGACAAGCCTTAACTCAAAGGTTCCCAGTTTTCCAATATAAAATTTTCTTCCCCAGAATAATCAGAAGCTAAGGGTTTAGGTGAAGCAGGGTTTGTTATAACGTCTGGGGTTTGTATCGCTGGTCCTTCGTATCACATCAGCACGTGCAACCGTGTGATATCCAGGCGCGGCAGCAACTGCTGGTTTGCTCTTGTTGAGATTGTTGGTGCCACGTCTGTATGTTTGTATGTGTGTATAAATATCCATATGCATACATACATCCATATGTATCACCAAGTTTATGTCTCCTGTGTCTTAGTTCTTAAAATGTGTCAAGTCTGTTAAGATTGCAAAACTGTTGACTTTGCAATAACTGTTAAATGTTGTGTACTTCGTCAGGCCCTGCTCATACGTTTTCCTGATACTCCAGGTAACCTGCTGGGAGTCTGGGCAGCTGGAGAGAGTCGCCGGGGAACGGTTTGTATTTCCAATCACAGCACCTGCAAAGAGTTATTTCTGACGCAGCCTGAGCCTTTAGGATGGATGCGTCACTGAGAAAGTGGTTGCTATCTTAGGTTTGAATCTTTTAGGATGTTTTTCAAGGGTTATGGACAAAGTTCAGTGCCTTTTTACTCCGAAACCATGTTGTAATGGTATACATTCGTTCTGAACCTGTATCTCCTGCTGTTACTACTGTTTTTCTTGTCCTTGTTCGCGTTGTAGCATAGTTTATCTTGGAGAGCTGATCAGGTGAATCTCAAGCTTTTGAAGTGTGTCTGTGAAGGACTGAGTCTCCAGCTAAAGAAGATATTATGTAGTTAATACCAAAATTACATTTTACAGGAACATGTAATTTAAAAATCACTGCAATTTCACCCCCCAAAAAAGTTATTAAAAATGCCTTGTTATCAGTGGCATCTTTTCTACTGCTTTCAAACCCACTGAGAGCTGGAGCCCTGCTCTAACGTATGAGCACTGCAGCTTCGTATTCCATGGTGCAGCCTTATTTGCTTTAATTAATTCCAGCTTTACTTCTGACGATAAAATGTTTTTCAAAACTTCTAAAATTGGTAAGAAACTGCTTTTTAGCTTGTGCCTTGACTCATGTTTTGTCAGACATTGTTCTACAACTATGAAGCTCCCAAAACGATGAATTAGAACGTGTTTCTGACGTAGAAAGTTTATGTACTAAGTGAAAGAGCTCTGCACATTGATATTGGTAGTTTTGGTTTGGTTTTGGTTTTGAGTTTTATATATTTTTTTAGCAGTGTTACATGATAAGATCCTGTGTGCTGAGTCCTGTCGTTTGTGTAAGTGTTCATTAATATGTAATTGGGAAAGTTTTTGACTGCGGAGGGGCTGAGCAACCAACACAAGACAATCCTGTGAGTTTTGGTGTTTTGAGTTAGAGCTGCAAGTAACTTCTAGGTTAGCTGAGCTATGTTTTCTGCCTTTATACACTTTCACTCATTTCACTGAATCTTGAATATTCATTCCTTGGCATTCGAGCTAGTGTTTTATTTAATAGTGATCTTGTGTTAAACCCATCTGCTGTACTCTGCTTGTTTTATCACCAGAGTAGTAATTATAGATACTGTTCTCCTCCTCAGTTTGATACCTTTTGTTACAACAGGCTTTCAGCTCTGTCTCTTGGCTGACTGTTCTGCTGAAGAACATTATAAATGGCTCATAATATGTTCAGTTTATTTGGCTGTCATAAATAGTACCAAGAAAAGATGTCATTTATGACCCACTGCTGCCATCTGTAAATGTGTGCCTGTTAGACATTTGGGATTGTGGTTTTTTTAAGAATTATTTTTTAAAAATGAAGAGTAGGAACTAAAAAAAGTATCCCAATTTACTTAGTAGTTGTTGTAAATCACGTGAGCCTTGAGATGATGCCAGTTTCTGTCTGGAATGCGATGCTAATCCATCAGCATTGCTTCCTGGGTATGTAATGAAGAGGCAGTAAAGTGCCATACAAGTGGAAAATTGTGGGGTTTTGTATAAAATACGTGCTGCCACAAGGGCTGCTGCTTAACGCGTGTAGAAATTCAGGGGGTGGGATTGACCATTGATATGACAATCTGCCACACAAACCTGAACTTCAAGTCAGAGATCGCTTTTCAGAATTTAAAGCGTTTGTATTTCTTTGTCCTTCCTGCCTTTATTGCCATGAGCTCAGAGCAAGATAGTGTTGTACCTGTACAACACACTGGGAAAAAGTTAACTTCACTTTTTAGAACATCCTCTCCTCTTCCAAATTCCTGTAAGACGTCTTCAAACCACATCTTCAAGTGAACTCTTGGCAATTAACATACAGGCTACTGCGATCTGAAATTTACCTTTTAAAATGCTCTTGCAAATAATAAACAACCATCAGAATTTTAAAACGTAGGCATTGCTGTGGACACAAGAGTTTGTAAAATATTTAAAATCATTAGGTTTCTTGATGTTTCCTGGGTCTGGAAGAAGAAGACAACAAACATGCTCCTTCTCATGTGCTAACTGCACAATCAAAATAACAAGTTATATCGAAATGCAGGAAGTTGTCTGCAGAATTGTGTCTGCATCTTCAGTTAAATACCTGTAAGTGGCTAAGGCCCTGAGACCATCCTACCAACTAGGGCATAAATGCCAGTAAAATCAAGGGAGGCTCATTGGTGAGTGCAGGCTTAGGCAGTATTTACCCCTGTATTGTGGCAGAGATTAATCTTTGTCTGTCTGGGCCTAGAGTTGCCAACAGATGAGCTCTGGATGCATGCCCTGGCCTTTCCACTTCAAAGTCAAACATCTCCACCTAAGACCCATTTCAGTGATAATGTGAGCTAAAATGAACACTCGCCATCTGTGTTGCTGACTGGGCAGGTGAGGAGGCTGTTACCCTCAGCAAATCATCTTGGGCAGCATGTGGATCGAAAATCCTTGGTTTCAAAGAGTACTCTGAGCCTCAAGATGTCAGAGTTGAAATGGAGGTGGTTTCCTCTCTTCAAGGAGTCTCATTACCTTTAATTTTGCAGCGAAGAGTTTCTTAGAACGTGTGAGGAGGTTTGCTGCAGCAGGAAGGATAGAAGAGCAGAAAATGGTCTGCAGAGAAATCCTTAAGCTGAGCATTTCCTTTGGTCATGCTCAGGCAAATTCAAATTGCTGTCATCGTGCCTCAGCCGAGGTTGTTTGGTCGGATCCTAAGCTGCTGTGACTTTGGTGCTGATGGTAAGAGTCAGGCTTGTATGGAACAGGAATTCTGCCTTGCTTACATGGCTTTGTAGACCAGACTTCATCTTCACCCCCATGACCAGTCAGAAACTTCCACATTTTCTGTCTGTCATTAGAGGAACAACCTTGTGTGTCGTTACCTGCTGTGAGCTTAGAGCATGCGTATGGATGTATCTGTGGCTGAGCTTCTGTGCAGTCATTTGTTGACTCAGGAAAACTGACTGGTGAGACTGTCCTTCCGAGCCTGGTGACTCCCCTGAGTATCAATGAGATTCATTGAATTAGCTGTCTTGCTTCTTTCTAAGGATAGTTGGAAACAGGGATGTCTGTGGGAGGAAGTTGGCTGAGGCTCATTCCATATGTGCTAGAGAAAATATTGATTGGATCTGGAAGCTACTTGGAGAGTTTCTTGAGGGCTCGGGCTTTTGTTCCACATAAAGGAGCCGTTTTTTTCCTCATTGTTTCTCAGTAAGATTCTTCTGGATCCTGTTTTTCTTCTGAGACTCCGGTTTTGCTTTTGGGGACCCACAGGCAACATTCTTTCCTCTCTGCCTGATCCAACAATTGTTAGCACTGCTTTGAAGTGTTGAGTCTGCTGGCAAAGCGTTTGCCTTTATAACCTTTGAACTGCGGTTGTGTAACACTACCAAGGGCATGAGGCAGCTTGTCTGCTGTACAGTGCAGCACCAGGCATGGTCAGCATGTCCCGCTCCTCCTCCTCGGTGGAAATGGAGGTCCTGACCACAGGCTTGGAGAGCTGAGGAGGGGGCATCCTCAGACAAAGCCCAGAATCACTCTCTGAAGGTGTACCAAAGTACCATGTCCTATGGGCTTCCAGGTGTGACATAAAAAAAGAAGTCTTAAATTTGTGTGGCTGATTTCACAGTGCTGAATTCGTTATTCTAGGAGATGATTTACGTAATGCTTAGAAGATGTTTAAAGATCCCCAAGCACGTTTTTTTCGTGGTATTAATAACAGTAACAGAAAAGACTATAAAAAAATACATGGCATATGTTTTCCTGTTATGCTTTTCTATATTCGTGTTGAGGGTGCATCAGACATCTGTTTTCCTTCTCCAGTCGCTTCTCTGGTTGAAAGGGTAACTTGATGAGACAGGTGTTTTTAGACAAAATGCCGGGCATGTCAAAAATAAATCTTGCTGAAACCTCCAAAGAAAAAGCCTAAGCCAGTTCCTTGGTGGTCCTTGGAAAGTATAATTTTATACAAGTGCTACTTGATGTCACTTAATATACACTTGCTATCCTGAAAAAGGTTTAACTCTTCTAACTGCACCTTCGTAACGCGCATGGCACATGTTATCCCAAACAGTTTCTTTTTCTTCCTCTGAGCAATTAATGGCACCGAAAGTTGACTGCTGCGTCTCCTGGTGCTTTTGGGACAGCTTGGTCTGGAAGCCTTCAGCTTAATTGTGCCATAACAATGCAAAAATATGCAAACTGCCAACAGCTCTGAAGTGCTGAACATGACAACGCGTGCATGATTTTGATTACCGAGAGCCCGGAACAAACCTGCGCGAGGGACCCCGTGTCTGCAGGGTGCGTCACTCTCCCGTCGGCCGGTGCCTTCCAGCTGCTCATGGAGCTGGAGCGTCTGGGACTCGGAGGCAGCTGGGCTGCCTTGATTGCAGTGCTTCATGGTTCGAACTGGTGGGCTCTGCATTAACTCCCAAGTTGCCTTTCTGCATCTCTGGGGTGTCACAGAGCCAGAAGGGTCTTTTCCTCCCTGAAGACCTCCAAATAAGGAGGACTGCATCCTTTGGCCGAGAGTGATGAACACTCCTGTCCCCTACGACACTGCATCAACTCAAATATTTCACCCTGAAATTCTGCCAGTCTTCAGGATGACTCTTGGTTTGTAACTAATATTAGTATTTCTAATCATTGCTTCTGCTGTTGCGTTGCTTCAGCATATTGCAAAAATTCATATCCTGCTTACTAAAGATTTCTCTCATCAGCCTGACTCTTCTTATTCCAGTTATGGCTTAATAAAGATAGATCCTTCTAACACAGCTTTACGGCATTTCCAAGTTACTTGTCCTTTCTATGACTGACATGTGCTTTGCAGTGATGAAGCCTCATGATTTTTGCATCAAAATTTCTTCTATAAAAAGGATGCAATCTAATGCAGAGAGCCAGAAATAGACTCACACTGCCTTCAGGTTTAGATGTGCATTACTCCCTGCTTCATTGTAAAAAATGATCCGCAAGGATAGCTGTTGAGGCAGGGGAGAGTCAAGTGAATTTTGTAGTAAAGTACTGAGTAAAGAGACAAGTAGACTGTTGTGAGCTTCGTTTAAAAGTGGATGTATGCTTGTTTGCAATTCTGTCCACAATGAGGTTTGGTTTTCAGTATTTTTTTATAGACCTGTTCTTGCTGCTTTGTCTTACTCAGTTTGCCTTGCTACCTCAAATCTCCTAGAGCTGCTAAATCCTCATGATTTATATCATTGATTGCTGTATCTCTTTTGATAGAGTGGCACACAGTTGCTTCCTTATTTTAGGCATGCTCTTTGTCTGTATCAACTTTTACTGCAAACCATAGCAATTCGTTCTTGCTCAGCCTCTGGTTCCTGCAATGTCTTGTACTAAAGGCAGGATGTTGTGGGATTCGGGGCTTCATTTATCAGAACAAAATTGTATCAACAGTTTTGCAGCAAAATAGAAAAGTTGGGAAAACAGTGAAAAGCTGCACCAGCTATTTTCATACATCAGGCTGTTAGCAAAAACTGATTTTCCAATTTTGTGCAGAACTAGAGCAACTTTTGTTTGCATGGAGTCCTGCCAAACCCACATTAATTGTGTCTAATTTGATTGCTTGGAGCCCAGATGAAAATGCTTTTCAAATAATTAGTTGACTGTAATCATGGAGATCCTGATTCAGAAAAAAGTCTTGCTGCAGAAAGCACACAAGCATATGCCTGTGTAGAAGTTGAGGGATGTAATCATTTAATTAAGAGCCTTTCTGAGCAAGGTCAAGAATGTTCTTAGGAGTTGTAATGACCAGCGTTGTCTCAACCTGTGCCAGAAAAAACACCACTTGCAGCCTGCGGATTAATGGCTGTCATGGTATTCTGTTCTTGGATTTTTGTAACTACTCCAACAAAGGTCTCCACATCTGAGACTTGTTCCACATGTGCTATGAAGCAGCAGTGCCCCTTGTGTAGTATGAGTGCATTCAGAACCCGTTTATGTCTTTGCCTTGCGTTACTGTCCTCTCACTCCTCGGGAAGTTCCTCTCCATGATGAAGACATCCGTTTCTCCACTTGCTCTGCGGTGCTCATGTACTCCAGGGTGGAAATGAACTCTGCAAGAAGATGTCCTTTCATTTAGGTGTGCTGAACTAGAAGAGCATCTCTTCTTTCTCATGATTGCTGGTAGCAAATAGAGGTTTTTTATTTCTTTTTGTCACAGGTTCTTATGTTCTCTATGCTGGGCAATATTCCCAATCTTGCCATGATGGTATTTCATAGCTCACTCTCAGGTGTTGTACTCACAGGACACGTTTACGTCTTGAGCATCACCAGATTCTGGTTGAGGGGGCTGAAGACTACCTGAAGGATGCAAACCAGAATGCCGCGCCACACAGACCCTTGAGAAAGCCCTCTGTGTTGTCAGTGAGCAGAGTTTTGTACTGAAACAAAGGTGCCAAAAAACAGGTATACAGAACTGTGCAAGTGATTTAAAAAAAAAAGAAAAAAGTGTTTCCATAGCAATGAAGTAGTTACATACTGCAGAAATGGTTTAGAGTTAATCAGGAATCAAGAGGAGAAGCTGAAGTTTGAGTATTTTCTACAGTGGAAGTGAACCAGAAATGCTAAGGGAAAGGCAGATGTTGAAACAAAGATAAAGCTGAGTGCATAAAAATCCATTTTCTTAAAAATAAAGCAAACAAAAAAAGCCTGTCAGAATGATAGTCAGGGTAGCATTTAGCTCTCAGTGACTAAGTTAAGAACAAAAAGACTGCAAAAAGCAAGCGAAATTGAAAGATAAACAGCTGAAGAGAGATTTCCGCTCAAAAGATAGCAAAAAGTTTTTCCAATTTTCTTAATATTTTGTCAAAATGTTAACCTTCGAAAAATTCCACCTTCCTATCGGGTTGCACAAAAAAACCCCAAAAAACAACCAAACCCTAAAAGCCGAACCCCACAAAACCTAATCTGGCCAGCCCACCCTTCACATGTCACCAGGTTTTTCCTCTCTTGGTACATCCATAAGGGATGTGGCAGTGGAAGTGGTTTGATGTACTATGAATATTAGAGATAAAGCAGCAGAGAAGTACTGAGGAAATAGAGAAAACCTTGGACTGCTTTTCTCCCACACACTCTCGTTTTCTTTCTTTGCATATTTAGCAGGGTTAAAACTAGGTCAGACTCTACCCGCCATGTGCTGCAGCTGCGGCTGTGACATTAGCCTGAAGCTGCCTCTGGCTCCTGTCAGTTTTCAGGGCTGGTATGAGATTTCTGGTGGAGTCAGAGAGCCTGATCTTCCTCCAGCAGACTGGGACATAAATCTGAGTGATTCTGCAGAGGCGGTGGAGCAAGACGTGGTGAGGGATGGAGAAAGCACAGGCCAAGTACCTGTGGACACCGCAAGGACCAGCAAGATACCAATCTTGAAGGCATGGCCAGGGGGGAGCAGAAGGTCTGGGGTGTGAACAATCTTCACCCTTAGGGCAGGAGGCCTGGATCGGAGCAGGGCTCGTTACTATGGGCAAGGGAGGGTTTCAAGCTCCTCAGCCAGAAAGGCAGCCGAAGGCTTTCTTATTGACATGGACAGTGGCTGTGTGGGCAGCCATGGTGCTGGGATAAATAGGAGCATCTATCAGACATCTCATCTACCCTTCCTGAAGGGAAAACGGAGCAAATCACAGCATCATAGAATGGTTTTGAGTTGGAAGGGACCTTAAAGATCATCTAGTTCCAACTCCTCTGCCATGGGCAGGGACACTTTCCACTATTCTTCGCTAAGATATCCTTTTCTGTATGAAATAATGTGCACATCAGCACACAGCTGCTTTTTGCCTGAGCAAGAACTTTGCTGGCAAAGGACCAAACCCTGAGCCAGGTCCTCCATGCCAGCATGTTAGCACTGCAGGAGGTGAGACACTTGGTTCTAAAGAGGCAGTAATTCCTTCTCGAAGTCTGAGTGGAGGCCCAGTGAGGTTCACCATTGCATTGGGAAGGGTCGGACTGAGGGCTGTTGCCATCTGTAGTGGAGGCAGCCTAGTTTCAGTGATACCCAGGGGCCAGAGAGCCTCAGTGGAAGTTCTGAGGGGGGAGAAGACAGGACAAGCCTGGCTGCTAGGAGCAGTCCTTGTGTCATTTACTGTTCCTTGGTTTCTGATCACATTGTCTTACCAGCCTGTCTCACTATGAGCACGCCCCCATGGAAAACTGCCCTTGACTACGTTGGGTGGCATGTTACTCCCTGCATCTTATTACAGCTTCTTTTATACCACAATAGAGTAACTGAATCCACAGTCCAGTAACTGAAGTTCCTTGGGTTTCTGAAATGAACCCGTCTTTACAGGTGAGCATAAATCCTAATATGCTGACACTGCAGCAATGTATTTGCCCTGACAAATGGACCATTAACAAATTAGGGTCAGTATTGACAAGGTGGGAGATTCCTTTCATTTTTTTTATTTTTCAGAAACAAAAAATAAGTCATTGGAGGGGGAGTTCATTCCCTAACAAGCCCCTGAGAAACTCCCCAAAAAAGTGCACCCCATAATGTTTGCATATTGGAAGGAAAGCTTGGAGGCACACAGACCTTGGGTCTCCAGCTAGTGAGAATGTACCCGCTCTGTTTTTGGTGGGGTATTCGTTTTTATTTTTCCCTTTCTCTAATGATTAACAAATTGAGATTGTGTTTCCAAAAAGAGGGATAATCACAGTAACTCACCCCAGGCATGTCAGTCAGGAGGTTGGTGGAGTGGGACAAGCGGCACCTAAATGAGGCTGCTTTATTCACTGTCTGGAGAATTTCCTTCTCCACGTTCATTGTGATAAGTTCTGATCTCAAGGATCTAAAATTAAATGGCATGAAGACTCCAGTTCGCTTTTATTCCTATCATCCAGGACAAAGTAGTGGAATTCTAGAGTATCTTGACAATAGAAGGATGTAGGAAGGAGGAGGAGGCAGTAAACCTGAGAAGAAAGAGATCCAAGTGTCTCCCTTGGCTTTGGCTGAGTTGAGCAGTGAAATGAAGGCAGTATATCAGCCAGTGCTGTTGTGTAAAGGATGCAAGATGCATCTGCCATGCCTCACAGGCTGCAGAAGCTATTATCCTTTGTGAAAGGGAGAATATTTCACTGGGAATATTTGAACCATCCCTAATCTGCTGGAGGTTGTTGAAATGGGCTCTCAGTTTGTTGAAATGGGCTCTCAGCTGTGCTGAGCGGGGTCTCTTACTGGGTACAATTGGGACTTTGAGTCCACACAGTCCCTCTGAGTAGCACACAACATGTTGGGGAGAACTCAGTGGCTCCAGCCCTGCGGCATGAACATTTGCTGGGGAATTCAGGGCAGCTGAACGGTGCTGGCAACAGTGGCTCTGGCTTGAAGAACTGATGGTGAAGCTGCCACAGCTCTCCAAGTCTGGACCCTGGAGAGCAGCAGGAGCACTTAGAAACCCTTCAGCTGGGAGCCAAGCAATGGCTGTCCAAAAGCTGAGGGTGCAAAGCTCAGTGCACTCCCAGCCAGCTGCAACGCGTGGTTCAGCTCAGGACTGATGAAGCAGCTGGCACAGAGGCTGGAGGAGAGTTGCTCACCCACTGCTTTTTGTGCAAGAGCAGATGTATTTGGCAGCAATAGATATGACAGTCCTGAGCAGATTCTCACTTACAAATGCACTGGTTGCTGTCTTAGAAATTAGACATCTGGAGTGTGTTTTGTATGCACGCACACATGCATGCAGTCCCCAGTCCCGTCCCTCCCCGAGTGTCCTGCATGCTAAATATGACCAACGACTGTCAGGTGTTTTTCCACTGTCAAACAAGTGAATCTAATGGGTTCCTTCAATCAAGATTTTAATCCATCTGAATCACCTGCCCTTACCCAAATGCAGTCTGCTCTGCTGTATGCTCCTGGCTCTTGGCAGCCCTTAGCTGTACCAGCAAGCAGCAGCTCTTAACTGTGGAGTACCCTTTCCACATCAGCAGTCTCCTCTGATAAAGGCTGGTTGTCAGAGTAAGTCCCCTGTGGCTTAGGGGTGAAGGGAGTGAGGGCTTTTCCAAACCACTTGACTCCTTCAGGTGAAGGTGGTTTTCCCATGTCAGCCTTTGAAGAGGATTGCTCAGGCTGAGGTTTGGACATGGGAAGCAGGCATCGAGCTGAGCAGGAGCTCCTCAGCCACTGGGTGTAGAGATGAGCTGCCAAAACCTCCAGTGAGGTCAGAGTACAGCAAGAACTTTGGTTGTCCCTGTTGCATGTGCTGGCGTGCAGCACAATACAACCCCACTGCCATCCCTGTGGGCCTGGGGATGGGAGCACTGGAAGATGCTATAAGCAGTTATGCCTGACAGGAACCCATCCTTGCAGAAGAAAGGAGGCTTCCGAAAGCTTCTGACTCTTTTGTACATTACCTGCTGACCCTGGAGTAGGGGGTATGAATCCACCATTGTTTTAGGGGTGAGGGGCAGCGTGTTGGACACTCCCAGGAACTTTAAAATTGAAATTTTCAATCAAGCGCCTGCATGTTTATCTTGGAGAGCTCGAAGGAGTTATGGATCTGCTGAGTGCGTATCAGGCTGAAGTGGAGAGCACAAGAACAATCATCATCGCTGTGGCAGGCGATACATTATGGCTGGCTTGCCGGGTTGAAAACTGAACGCAATTCATCTTTTTGTTTGCTTTAGCAAGGGATAAGAGACTGTTTTGCTTGCTCAGGTGTTTTAAGCCTTTGTCTTGCCGGGTTTGGGAATTAGCTTCCAAGTATTTGTGCATTCCTCCTTCTCAAACTGGAGGTTATTTGTGTGTTTGTTCAGAGTGAAACAGGTCTGCTGGATGTGATATTACTTCATGCTCTCATTGATTGCTTTGCTGCTGCTGCAGTTTTGGAGGGGAAGTGACACAAAGAAGCTGAAGTAGCATTTCTGTTCGAGAGGAACGAGGTGCAGGATTGTGCTGTTTATTTAAGAAGCTATTGCTATGCTCGTTGAAGCACCAGAATTAGTTTGCATCTGGCCGGCTCAGAGCCAGGACATGGAGCGTAAGTCTGTCTGTCCTTTGCCACGCAGTCATGCCTTTAATGTGACATTAATGCCAAATGTGCAGCTGGAAATAACTTTTTTTGAGAAAATTATTGAGTTTGACATTGACATAGTAAAGATTTTGCAGGATATCTCCAGACTTTGTTCCTGCAGGGGAAAGGAACTGTTCCATAATAATTCACCACCCGATTTACCTACAGATGTCACAAAATATTCCTTCTAAATGGCCCACATGAGTATTGGATGGGTAGAGGACTTTATTTTTTGCTGCTTAATTCACTGGGAATAATTCATTGGCTGACAGCTGTGCTTGTGAAATGACTAGGTGCCTCCCTCAGAAACAAGCCCTGACAATCCACTCAGCACCCACTGCATCTTCACTGCATCTGTGCACTTGTAGTCACTCTGTTATGCAACCTCTGTGTCTCTACCCGCAGTCTGTTGACATTCATTTATTCATTTGATTTCAGCTTTGCATGCGGCAACCGCTGTCATTTCCATATTACGAAAGGAGGCTGGGAACATGTTGACACAAGGCTTGGTCTATGCTCAGGTGGCAGATGGGGAAAGCTTGGTACTCATCAAGGAAAAGAGGGTATTCAAGGACATCTTCCCTTTGGATGGAGGCTCTGCTGGGAGAGATGATCAGAAGTGGGACTTCCGTTCCGTGAGAAAGGCTGGAATAAACATTTTGTCCTATTTTTGCACAATAAAATTTCAATTTACATGGGTGGGAAGAGGCAAGAACTTTACAATGTTCAGCAGAAGCAACCTAAATGCTCTGATACTTCTGAAACAAAAAGCAGCCTGAAAAGCCAAGCTAGAAATAAATCTTCTTGCTCTGGGAACTCCAAAGGGCCTGAGATCCAGTCTCCCTCGGTGAGGACTAGAATAAAGAGTGGAGCTATTGAACATGGCGTTCCCAGCTCTGCAAGGCACCAAGGAAAGCCCCAAAGTCCTCATGAAAGCCAAACCTTTCCCCTATGGCTTGGTGCCTAGAAAGGCCCATTGTGGTGTGAGAAATGGATAGCTTGCAGTAGGCACACAAAAAAGATTTAGGAGTGATTTTTGGACTAAATGGTTTCACATTTTCCCAGGGTTGTGGGGAAATTGACCTGTATAGCTCTACTTGATTTCTCACTGTGCTCATCTCTGGAAAACTATTCTTTTCAGTCTACATTGCCTACATTTGCCTCCTTCATTCCCAGTTTTATCTATCAGTGTGGCACAAGAGATGTGATGGAGGTCCATTTCTCATCTGTGTTACAGGATAAAAGCTACCCTTTTATTCCTACCGTTTAGAGAGGAGAGAAAAGGTGAACAAACCCTCCACAAAAAGGTGAGACCAGCAGGTGCCCTTTCATTTTCTGGGGTTGTCTGCCTTTCTTGGAGGAAGATGGATTTTGGCTGAGAGACAAAACCTCAAAACACCTATTGAGTAATATTCTACAGGTGACAAAGGCTGCAATGATAAGGGAAAAGAGAAGCTTCCTGGAGGCAAAATGCAGGTCACCTGGAAACACTGATTTTAGCCTTCACACACCATCATTTGACCTCCTGTCACAAACTGGCCAAAGCTCTGAAAGGACCTACTTTATCTCTCCGCAGATAGGAAACCTGCCTTCCTGTAAGTTTTATCTAACGTAGTTATGCTGTAAAAATGTGATGATTGCCTCTGCAGCACTTGCCTACTTCTATAATCAGATAATTGTAGCTAAAGGTAATGGGGTTTTAATTTCATATCATTATTAGGTTGCTAAGGTAGGTAAATGTATAGAAGATGGTTTAATAAAGCAATTTGAAATTTCCCATAGTGAGCTGTTGGAAGGACATATTAACCATGAGTGAATGGCACAGGCTTAATGATTCTGTGATATTTGCAGAATTGGGAGAGAGGAGATTGGGAGGGGAGGTAAAATGTGATGGCCTGTCCCTAGGCTTGGTGCATTACCAAATGCTCAGGGCTGGGGCCCAGCCTGGGGGACAAGGCTTCTGCTTATGTTGCTGCATGAGCTCCCAGTTCTAGCTCTGCCAGAGGTGGTTGTTTCTCAAGTCAAAAAACTCTTGTGCCACCGTAAGGGGAGACTAAAATTACTCCCTTGCCTCCTGCTCTGGAAATGCATTGATAAGAATGTTCTTCTTTCAGCACCTGCAGGTGTTGGGTGTAGCTGAACTTTCTGTTGATATCTCCTGGGCTGACTAAGGACCGAAGCAAGTGCTCAGCAAGCTTGGACTTTGATACCTGCTTCCACCAATGGAGAGAAATGCCTTTTCCTTCATCTGTCTTGCATCGTTTGGCATAAAAGATTCTCTGCTCTGTTCCTGCACTCTGCCTGCTGCAGCCATAGAGGCTGGTGAGGAGTCATCTGGTTGCAGCTGGTGTCTGCTCTGGGGGGTGAGTAGCCTGATCAGGAGAATAACACGAGCTGTTCCCTCGCAGGTAGGCACTGCATTAAGAAACTGGCTCTTAGCCCTTCGTTCAGTATGTTTTGTCCACAGCCCTTTGAACTAAAGGGTTTTTTTTTCTCAGCACTGAAGGCACGAGCAATCACCTGTTGTTAAGTTTTTGCTTCACTCTCCTCATTTGAGGAGGAGGGGATGCGGAACAATGTTGGATCTCCAGCTCCCTGACATCTCTTTGATTTCCCATATTGTCCAAAAATTCTGTTGTCTGAGTCAATAGCATATTCGGCCCTTCAGCCATGCAGGGAGTATCAGCTCACTCATTAGTCTTCAGATATTCAATTCTTTATTCTGCTCTTTCTTCCCTTTTTTGTATCTGGCTCACAGCCATGTTCTTCACCTTATGGAAGCCTTACTCGGTGTGCTCAGGCCTTAGTGGAAATACATGCTGTTTGCCAAGCAGCCTTTTCAGCTGCTTTCTTTCAGTTCATCTCTTCTTAGAACTCAGTCCCTGACTTTCACACCAGGTAGCATTGCAGCAGCTGAAGCCTGCCAGATTCACATGTTAAAGTATTGTATCTGATGTACATGGAAATAACTTTAATCACCCTGAATATGAAGAGAGTACAGATAATTCTGCCTAGAATGGGGTTTTGATTCTAATGAAACTCTTAAAGATAGTGTTTTACTATATTCCCGATGAATGTTTGGATTAGAACAAATTATTTTAGACTAATATTAGTAAAGAAAGAAATTCCTTTATTTGTGCTTATGCTTTGTGACTCAAATATATATGATAACAAATTTCATCTGTCCACTTAATTAATGCTCACAGTGAAGCAAAGGGGGCCACCCAGCAATAGAGAATATGACATTTGACTCGGCAAATTGAAAAGTCATGGTGAAAGGTGATTAATGTTATTTAAAAATGCAATTACCGTTTGGCACAAGGCAAGTTGGGGTCTTCTCTGATTGCTGAGGAGGTGCAGACTGGGTGTAAAAGGCACTCAGTGTTGGGTGAACTGTAAATGCTTTATGACTTCTCTCACCTTAGAAAAAGTGCAGCGCCTGCCTGTCACGGGAGCACACTTAATTGCTCTCTGACAACATTTTCATTGTTGCCTGAATACGCACTGTAGCCCTGCCTTCCACCCCCACCCCTGCCCTCAGAGCTCTTGACATTAAAAGCTATTGATGGATGAGCTTGTTTTGACTAATTTTGAATCCACTCGAACATCATGGGTTTGAAAGTTCAGTGCTGATGTGACTGAGTTCACGTCCTGAGGGAGAGGAGGATGCTGGCAGAAAGGGAAGGGATTCCAACGGGAAAACCTGGTGGAAGAGAGATAAAAGTGGTGAGGAGAGACTTCAAGACCCAGCTGGTGGTGAGAAAGGATCAGAGGCAGAGCACAGAATGGAAAATTAAACGCAATATTTTGGGGGGGACACATGTATTTTACTTGTTCCTGAAGCTGTGCTTAACAGTGGGTTTTCTTGTTGCCTGAAAAGCAACTTAGTTAAAAAAATTAAATCTGTTTTGCAAGGAAAAATGCCAGTTGTACATGTGACAGTGAACCTGGTCCTGTGTTCCAGACCATGGAAACTTCATGTTTTGACTTTTTAAAGAAATCATTCCTTTCCTCCACACCTTTTCCCCTTCTCTCTCCCAGCTCAGGCAGTCAGGGGAACGGGGTTAGCATGGAATCACAACTCTGATAGACGTGGGAAAGGCAGTTTTCAACCTGAGGGAACTGAAAAATACCATCAGACACATGTTGGATTATGTAAGGTCAGGTGCTGCGCAAGACCGAGCTGATCGCTGCTACGCACCGAGAGATCATCCGCTCCTGCAAAGGTCTCCCGTGCAACAAGGCTGGTGTGATCAGGCAGAGGAGGCTCAGGAAAAATTAAGATTGCATAAAGCAATCTCCCATTGCTTCCCGCATCTCTTTCAGAATGTGAACTCCCTTTCATCACCATTCAGAAGTATTAATATCTGCCCTGCTCATTGCATCACATGTGGGTGGCTGACAGTGTATAGTAGAGGTCAGAAAGAATCGTGTTTCTCGGTCTCCACTTCACTGGTCAGGAGCTGGCTGGTGTAGATGAGGCATGCTTACAAGATTATAATGGTGATTTGTAAGCCTTTGCTCGAAGCACTGCGACTGAATCTGTTGTACAAGTGAAGCTGGTGGCTGAAATCCAAGTCTTTGATAAATCACTTTATTGCTGACCTAACGAGTTCTTCATGAAAAGAAGATTTCTGCGGCGGCTCATTCAACAAGCTATTTTCTGTACTGGTGGTGAAGACGGAAGAGATGGTTGCACACAGAACAACTAGGAGGTATGCCACTTTGCAGAGACTAATTGGAGACTCCACGAGTCTCGCTGTCAAACAGCAAATGTTCTCCCTTTAAAAAAAAAAAAAAGAAAAAATAAGTCCAGACAGTGGCTTAATTTAGATTTACTTCACTAGCTGCTGCTGTCACTGCATTCCACCCTATTCAAATAATTGATAAGATTAATGTCTTTCCTTCCAGAGATATTAATTCTCTCTTTCAATTAATTCTAAAAGCTTGATTTGAGGGGAAGGGGGTGTAACAAAATCTCGGAACCCGCTTTCCTTCTTTCTTCTTTGCAGAGGAGGGTTTATTGGGGAATATCTAGATCCACATGCCTCATGGATGGGGCAGTGATGCTACCACTGCCAGCCCCATGGGGCTCCTCAGCCCGTCACCTCAGGCAGAAAACAGCCCCCCAACCCGCAGCACTGAAGGTGAGGGACCATCGGGAGCCGTAGTGATGCCCATCCTTTTGCCCTGTGTAAGACTTTAGTGTAACAACCAGATGGAGCTATTTGAGGTCTTTAAGAAGTGGTATCTTAGATGACTAATTATTATGAAGTGACTAATAGCTAACGCTCCTGGGCAGAGCTGTACCTATAATACCCAGTCGTCACTACACTTGCTAAAAACGACGAAGGAAAAAAAAAGATAAATTTTGCCTGAGCTGGAACTTTTTCCAGGTCAAGTCTCTTCTTATTTCACTGTTAATCTTGAAGTATTACATAAACTTTGGGGCCATGAAACTTCTGCAAGGTTGGATCTGAGATAATTAAAAGGAAACCTTGTCTCTCCCAAGACTCCACGCCGACGTGAGCAGCACAGGGCCATCTCCTGGGACCTTCCCAAGGAGATATCTCACCGTGCTGGCTGCCGTGTGGCAGGAGCTTACTCTGCCATCTTGGGTGAGGATGTGAAGAGCTCACCTGGAATCCCTGCAAAGCCCCAGCAGGCTCTGCTTAAATAGAAGGCAAAAAAAGCACTTGTTTACAAAGAAAACATGGGTTTACTCTGACACTAGCCCTCTACCACAAAATGAAAAGTTGTTGTTCAAGGTGAATGCCCGGGGTGCCTGGAGCAGCAAGGCTGAACTAACTGCCCGGCAGCCGCAGAGGTGGCCTTTTGCTGTTTGACTTATTTGCCATCAGTGGAGGCTTATCTCATATCCTTCATGCCCCCAGCCCAGACTGCTGACCGCACAGTCTCTCCTGAAAAAAAAAGACTTTTCAATAGCTTTCACTGCCTCTTTGGGCCAGATTTTTATGATTTGTTTCCTTTTTGTTCTCTTCCTCCAGGAAAGTGTCTGTTTTATCCACAGTGGCCAAGATTTGGCATCTAACGAACTAAATTCCTTTCCTCTCAGGAATTCCCTTGCACTGTGTAAAGTCCTTTAATTCTCCGTTGGAGCCTTCAGCAGCCTCCTTCAGGGTTCGGAAGAATGATGGGGCCGTTAGCCAGCACCCGCCAGGGGCAGCATTCACCTCTACTTCTACAGCCCCTATAGGAACCATAGGCCATTCTCTGCACAAACACTGCAAATGATAGGTGAGAAGAAGGCAAACCCTCCCAGCTTCTGTAACTCAATGTTGTCATGTTGACTTGTGACCCAAAACACGCTAACAAATTGTGTGTGTCAGAGGCAATAAGCGATGTGAAATTAAAAGATCACTGGGTGTCGTTTAAAATCACAAAGGGCTTAAAATATTTGCCAGGCTGCAGTCAGTCTGCACAGGATGATTTTTTGTTTCTGTGTGTGGTAATAGATGTGTACTTGGATGTAAAAGGTTTCTAATAGGCACCATTTTAGGAAGTTCATTCTACAAAGGGGTCTCAAAGCTGGATTCATTCTGCCATGCTGGTCCTTTCATCGGCACATGAACTCTGTACTTTAAACAGTTGTCTGAAAAAAAGTTTATTGTGTTGCAGGCAAGCTCAGGCTGTTGGGACTTTTTTTTTTAATGCCAAAAAGTAGGCTGTCTGAGTTCACACCGAGAGAGATGGATTTAATTTGGTTATTTGTTTTACTTTCCTTCTGGTCTGACTTCTTGTTTGGTTCGTTCTCTTTCCATTTGATAACTTAAGCACTGGTAATCAATGCTTGACCGTCCCCAGTTGTACGCTGGCATTTGATTGTTGGAGCAATTTGTTGTACTAGCTAGGAGAAGAAAGATTTGTGACTTTTTATTTTGTTTTGGGGAAGGGGGCTGTGTATGTGCATGACAAAAATGAGGCAACCAATTCAATTCTCTATTGAAAATCAGGACGTGCGTTATCTGCTATCTCATCGTGCCTGTGCAGAGCTATCAGCAGCTGTGATATCACAGCTGTCAACTCATGCAACCTTACAACATGATTAACAGGATTTCCTCTTCGGTTATTAAAGTAATAACAGGAGATACTTGGTGGAAAGCAACAGAATCCACAGCAGTTGAAAGTTTTGAGGTACATTTCAGGTTATTTTCTGGCAAGAGGCATTAAGCGTTCTAATACCTGCAGTCAGCTGGAGCTTTACAGGCTACATCTCACCAGATGTGAACTGGGGGAGCTCCCTTGATTTCAGGATAGACTTATACAAAGATTTTGCTCTGTTTTTGCTATTTAGTGTTTTGTCTCTGGTGGGATGTGGAGTCAGCCAGGGGCTCTGGGGTGGACGTGCTGGGACCTTCCTGTAAACTGAGTACACTAAGGACATCAAAAGGGCTTTGAGTAATTAAACCAGCCTAGCCTTGGGTGTCTAGAACTTAAGATAATAAGACAAGTTATGGAAAGGATAAACTTAGATCTGATGAATAAATAAAAGGGTTCTGAGGCCAATTTCTCCCCAACCTTACATATCCTTGACCAGACAGACTTTGCCCTTATGTCAGCCTTTGTCTACCACCTTCTTGGGAGCTCTAGCAAGCTCCGTGCCAATCCCTCTGGATCCCTGTTGCACCATCCTTTCTGCCGTGCCCCATGGCACGGGCTGGCATCAGCTCCCCACCGCTTCCAGGGCTGCCCAAATCGTGCCTGCCCGCTCCAACCCCTCTGCCTGTTTCTGCCATGCTGCCCAGAGGGGCTAGGTGTGGGCTGAGTCCCTGGCAGGCAGCTCACACCTTCTTCTGAGGCATCACCTGGGGTATGACAGCTTTCACAAATCCTCTTTTTAAAGAGGGCAATGCATCCCATCGTAAGCAATGGGATTATTCCTGAAAGCCCTAAATCTGGCAGTTAGCATTTAACTAGTCAGTAAATCATATTTCCTTGTGTGCGTTGAACTTGCTTGTGGAAGTAGCTGTGACCAAGAGCACCTTTGCCCTCTAACTTTATAAAGAACATAAACCAGTGTAGAATTACAGCCAAGAAAGTCAACCAGTTCTTTTGCAGCCATGCTTTGCTCTAAACTCCAAAACAACGTGTTGCTGTTTAGCCAGGAATTTGGTAATATGATGGAGGTCTGTGTCACAGATGTGTGTTTAAGTTCTTTGTCTTGTCCCAGTATGACCTTCTGTTTCCTATCTGGAAAATTGAATTACTGCTCTGCCTTGTTTAGCAAGATGCTGGGTGAGTTGGGCCAGAATCTCTGCTGAAGCCAGCTGGACCTACTGTAAATGATAAAGCAGAACTGAAATTTGGCATTTTGTGGTCCAGCTTCAGCACGACTGGCTGGCTGTCTATTCAACAATGTGCCTCCCCATGTTTGTCTGTCTGTCTATCTATCTTGTCCTATAGTCAACTGCTACACGCACATATATGAAATTACATTTCAGTCCTGATTCACAGAAGTATTTAGTGCCCCATAAATACCTCTGAAATTCTGGATATTTAATTTTTTTTTGCTGGTATTTTTAGTGCAAAGCTGACAAATAAACAGTGAAATCTTTTTCATTCACTGGATGCTGTAATCAACTAACTATAAGAAGAGGTGACAAAGTTATTTATATTTTTCGGAGAGAATAATTCTTTTTTTCTCCTTCCGCGTGGCAGAAAAAAACCATTCTAGTAACGTAGGAGCTTAGAATTTCCTCTGAAAGTGCCTGTAGTTGACTTATGAGACAAATGATTGCAGTTCACTTATATTAAAAAAATGTTTTATAACCCTTCTATACAATGAAAATGATGTGTGAGGTGTAAATATTCTGGATTAAAAATGGCATCGATTAAAATTTGTGAAAGAAATAACTTAGGAAAATGATGTTGCAAGCAATTTCTTGCCTGACCTGGAGCTTTCCAAGTTTGTCAGCAAGCCAGCTCAGTGGTCCTCTCCTGCTTTCCATTTCCAGCTTATTTCAGGCCAACATGCCTCAGTGACTGGCTGTGCAGTGCTGCTTCTTAGATTAAGACTGAATGAGGTGTTTCTGTTGAAGCTATGTTTGTTTAAGCACTAAGGTCAGGCCTCAATGTCTGAGGTGGCCCTTGAGCGACCTTGATGTTCCCATGCTAATGTCCTGGGGCGGGTGGGTAACTCTTCTTGGGAACCAAGGAACTCTTCAGGAAGTCTTTCTTTGTCTTTATAAGGAAGAATTGGCTGCCAGTTTGACTCCTTGTATGTTAGGTGTTTTGGACCTTATATATATATGTACACACACACACACTTTGGGTTTTTTATTATTATTGGGTTTTTTAAGAATTGCTTTTCTATTAAGAATGAAGATTTCCCATAAACGCTTTGTCTTTTTTCCATTTTCCTTTACCTTGAGAAATGCTTATCTTCATGTGCTTGTTTACTCGTAAGATGAAAAGGTACCTTTTCTTCCTAGCCATCGTGTACGAATCTACAATAAAAATGAGGCATATAAGCCATCAGAGACATAGCTAGAGGCAAGAAGCGAAGTGGGCTTAGTGACCTTGATGTGCATGCTGCAGTTGTTATGGCAACAGGCAAGTGAAATCACTGTTGCTAAGGCTCAGAGAAATACAGCAATCTCAGTCACTTAATGGTCATTATTCTCTAGTAGCTTAATTTTGAGTTTGTTGCAAGCTAAACTGCAAAATAAGTCAGCAAGCAATCCAAAACGCTTACTAGAAATATGAGAGGGGTTTTCTTTTCAGCTCCCTTCCCCTGAGCCCCTCCAGTGATATCGTTAGGAGCAGCCATGGAGCTTTTTGAACACCGGCTGAATCGGGGAGGTAATTCCCAGCGATTATTAGGAGCCGCGTTGCAACACGAAGAGCAGCCTTGAGGCAGGAGCAGGGGTCGGAGTGTACCAAGCCCTTAGAGGAGCAGGAGGCAGCGTGGCTTGGAAATATTTCCCTTTCTTGTTGAAGAATGACTTGGAAATATTTCCCTTTCTTGTCCAAGAATGGTGATTTGCAGCTTGTATTTACGGATAACAAGTTATAGTACTATTCCCAACCATACTAGAAAGTTTAAACCTTTTGCTCCTCTTCTCATATCGACTTGTTTGCTTGGTGGGAAAGTAGGGAGTTGTTATACGTTTATTCTTGCTTGACAAGATTTGGCTAATTCAGATGTCTGAGGACTGGAGAGAAGTGTAGTTAGACTGGGTGAAAAATCATCTAGTTTACTGCTGAGTTTAAACAGGTAACATTAAAGACCCCTTTAAAAAATTCTAGCAAGCTAAATGTTGGAACGAATTCCCGCTTGGTCCCCATGTGTTGCCAGGTCTAGTCGAGAGGTGACGTCCCTGCCCAAAACAGGGAGGTTGGACTAGATGATCTCTAAGGTCCCTTCCAGCCTAGGCCATTCTAGGAGTCTATGATTCTATGAATTTTGTAAGCCTTAAACAGGTTTATGGCTTTTAGCAGAATAGAATATTGTAAACATTCAAGAACGGAACAAGTGTACAAATATCCCTGCCAGTTTTAATTGAAAATGCCAAAAAAAAAAGGCCATGAAAAATTTTATTTCCAATAACATTCATAGAAATTGAATGCACGCAGTGGGAAACTGTAGTCTAATTACATTTTGCTGTGAAAATGAATATCGCCATATGTTTGGAATATCACTGTTCCTGAATTCTTTCATAGACCAAGGCAAAAAAAAAAAAAAATCCCTAAAATAAATCCACAAACCACCCCCTCTCAAAGGCAAAGACACCACCCAATCCCTCAGAAATGCCATTGCAGCCTCTGGTGTCCAGCTCCGTGGCTGTGAATTAGTGAAGATTTATTTTTTTTTTCCCCCAAAGGCTAATTGCAAACCCCTTTTGATTCCCAGTTAATTTCCAACAAGGCCAGATGTGAATTTGCAGTTCAGGCCGCTATATTGTTCCAGAAAAAGCAGTGGCATTAGCAGCTGAAAGCAGTCATTATGTGTTTGTTCCCGCAGCAGACTGATTGCTCATCAAGCAGAGCAGAACCTCGGTACAGGCTGAGCTGGATTGCAGAGCTATACATATGTATTCCTTCTTGAAAATGGACACAATCAGGCCATTCATGGAACCTGCCAAGGCGCTTCTTGGTTTCAGATGCCCTGGGTGATTGTAGGGAAGATTTGCTTCTGCGTCTGCGTATGCTGGCATTTATCAGGACGGTCTCCACTGGAATCAGCAGTATTTTGCTGAAATGCAGATGAAATTGGAAGCGGTCCTGAGGAGGAAAGCCGGTCCTATGGAGAGCGTTAGGATTGGTGCCCCCAGATCCAGGGGCCTTTGAAAATGTGCCTGGCACATCTCTGTGATGCTGGGCTGCAGGGATCGGTATGAGCTCTAGGACTCACGATTTTCCTTGGCATTGCTGCTGGCTCATCGGTACGGCACCGAGCAGAGGGCTTTGGCTGCTTAGCTGAATTTCATTTAGGGTTGTTCTGCCACGGAAGATATGTCATTGCAGAGTTGCTTTTCTGGGGTAGCTCTGTCACAGCTGCACATTTGGCATGAACCCACTTCTGCCTCAGCCCTGAGCGAGCTGGCCAGGGTGGAGGAAGGTGCTGCTTTCCTCTTGCCTGCCAAGGAGGATGCTCTGGGGCTGATCCACCTACTGACCCTGTGAGCTACCTACCAGCATCGTCCAACAGCTGGGGACCCAGTGGCTGGGGAGACCCTTGGCCATGCAGCTCAAAGCCGAGGAAGGTGAATATGGAGTCAAGAGGATGTTTGAGAGATGCCACACTCACTATTTGAGAAACTGCTGTAAGGTAGAAAAATAACGGCATCAGTATTACCACTTTCTTCCAGAGTTTTACATCCTATTTGATGCTACAGTCTGCACAGCTTTTCTCTGGTGTGCAAAGGACTTTGCTAGAATCTAATGTAGAGCCTGCTACTCCTCTCTGACTACTCTGTATCTTGCTGATTTTGAAATAATCCACTTAGTGACTTAAATTGCTAAGGCTAAGAAGTCTTAGCACTTTCATCTGCTTCTTTAAAACTCAGACCAGCTGATTGTCGGCCTCCAGCAACCACATGTAATTAAAGTATTCATTAAAATAAAAAAAAATTGATCATTTAATGTAATAGTCATTGAGAATGTTGTTGATGAACAGGCAAGCAGATGATTGAGCAAAATTTTGCATGGATATCCAGGAGAGAAAATCACAAAGGTGGAGATTGCCACCTTCCTTGACACAAACTGCAGTATATTCCCATTCACACAGGAGTTTTAAGCTGTATTGACAGAAGGGAAAGAGCTGCAAGAGATCTGCCCGTCAGGGTGTTGCTAAGTGGTAAACAAGTTCACACGGTGATGCCTTGGCATGACATGCACACGTTTTCATTGTCTGTAGAATTACGCGGGGGAATATGAGAGTCTGAAATGGCACATGAAGGTGTCAGTTGGAAAAGAAAAACAGGTTTTTTTCTTTTTGAGGGAATGGAAATGTATTTCAGCTGAATTCCTGACTTGCTGAATTTTCTGTCTTATTCTTTTCATCTTTGAAAACCCCTTTCCATTTTACATCCTTCAGCAAGATATCCCTAGCCAATGTGTCTGTCTGTAGCAAGGATTTTATTTACCTGACCAATAGCATCAGAACTGCAGTGTTTCAAGATTTATGGCATTCTCTGATTTAGTGTTTCGGGGTTTTTTTTTAATAATGTATTGTGCTTGAGACCTACCTCTGTGATTGAATTGTCACTTGGAGTCAATGTGGCAACTTCTTGGGAGAACAGGAGCAAGAAAGGTCAAATTTAAAAAAAGAAGGAGGGAAAGAAACAAAGAACTGGTGATGTCCAACTGCTTGGGAAAAGTTGAAGGTGTCTGCGAGTAGTTGGTTGAACATTCACAGCCTCCCATCGCCTTTCCCAACACGTTGCCTTCTGTGCGAGCTAGAAGACGACATTTTTATCTTATTGTTCCAAACATTGCAATGGGTAGAGGGTGCAATTATCTTTGTGCGTGCTTGTAAGAGACAGCTATTGCTTGAAAAACCACCCTCCAAATGTAAAAGGAAAAATGCTAAAAGGTAGCAAAAAGGACCTGTCTTCTCACTGCTAGATGCTGTGGGCATAACACCGTCACAGACGCGAGCTGTGAAGGGAAGCCTGCGGGAGTGATGGGAGTTCATCCATTCTGGATCTGTTCAGCTTCTGTAAGGTGTCTGGGTTTGTTCCTTGAAAAATGCAATCTGGCTGCAGTAAAGCAGTTTCCCTTTGAATATATTTGGGAAGCAGCTACTAAGACTTCTGTGCTATAGCTGACACAAAGCTGGAAAAAGCATTTACATTGTTAGTTGTGCTCTGCCTGTTTGCGCACATCTAATCAACATCCTTGTTTAGTACCTCACTACTTCTGTTGTTGCCATTGCTTTTGCTGCGTAAGGTGCTAAAAAGAAGAGACAAATAGAAATTTAATTTCTAAAACTGCAGTTTGTCTCAAAGTAGTGGAAGTTTCCATATAAATCAAGCTGGTAGTGTTTTCTGATAATCGGTAACTGCCAACATTTTTTTCTGCAATCTCAATTAATAGCGCCCTGTAAATGCTCTTGCAGAAAGCTTGTGGCACTTGGGAGTAGTTCAACTGTCTTGTCTTTGCCAGAAAGACTCTGGGTTATTCTACTTGTTTACTAGGTTTTCAGATTACAGGCAGTGTGAAGCACAAAAATGACATAAAAGATTTCTCTTAATTACTTGGTGCCTTCGATTAGAGAAAAACAACACTTTGGTTGATCCCCATTTTCCCAAAGCAGCATTTTGGGAAAAGGTTTTTCAGTTTATCGATTTTAATAATAGGCACGGTCTAGCCCCTTGGCTTCCCCTCTGCCTGAAAGCATCTCTGACTGGGAGGGAGCTGTAGTCTATCCTTCTGCATTATTCAGTCTAAGGCTTGACATAGTCACGAAGGATGTCAGTTCATACCAACCATCATACAGCCTGGAGGTGAACTTGTCGCTCTGTGTCTGTAAATAAGCATAGATTTTGCAAGAGAGATTAATGAGATATATTCCTGTATATGCAAATAAAATAATGAAAGATGGTAATAGATGATGGAGAATACAGAGGTCCTGGGTTTCTGTAGGACCAGTAAAATTTGCACTATAAGCAATTTTCCTGAGGAGTGCTTTTGATGGGAAAATTTAAACAAAGAGGGAAGGGGGATTTGCTGACTGCTCCCTCAGGTAGGATGAGGATAAGATGGCAAAACTTCTCTCTCTCCTCACAAAACATATGGACAGGACATCCCTGAAAATGCCGTGTGGAAGGAAGGGGCAATTTATTTCTCTCTGTTGAAAGTGTGGCCACTATACCTCAACCGTGCCTTACAGCATGCAAAGGCTCTGGGGGCTTCCAGAGTCACTGGAACATCGCAGTCACGGTGTTCACCTAAACAACCTAAAAATTGCTGCCGTGCTGCTATACCCTCCCCACGGCAGAGTGGTTGTTAGCTTCGGAGAGCTGTCCAGAGAACAATGTTTGCCGTGTTGGTAATCGTGTTAGCAGTCAGCAATCAATCAGCTCCACTTGCGTAAACACCGGGACGGAGCGATTGATCCCTCGCAGCTCTAACGATCGCAGTACCAACAGCCTCTGGGGCTTTGGGTCTTTAAATGGGCTAAAATTTCATACTTGCTATTTGGATCTGATTACCTTTCACCCTACTTGGATGTTAAAAAATAAATGAGTACCTTGGTACAAGGATGCTTGTAAAAACAACCTTTAATGCAGTTCACAAGCTCTCTCTGGCGAATAACTTGCCGAGTGTGAAGGGGAGATCCTGATGTGGTTTTCATGTACCTCTGCAGCTATTCTGCTGCTGCCTTCTGCATCTCTGCCAAACCTGGCCTGGAGTCAGTGTAAAGAGCAGTTTGTTAGGTTTTTTGTTTGGGTAACGTGTGTCAGATTTGACTGGAGGAGGCAATGCTGATGACAGTAGAAAACCACAGTCTGTGCTCTCCAATAGTCTGTGCGTAGGGATTATCCCAGCGTGGCATGATTACACTGGAAGCACTTCGCAAAATTTGTGGTAAGTGTTCAGGGGGAAGGGACACCTCTGGAAGTTTTCGCTTGAAGGTCTGAAAACTCAAATCTGCCCAATTTCTGTCTTGCCTGGCCATCCTGTGGAATGGTGATGTAGTACTAAGCTGGAAGAAGAAGATACATGCTCAGTTCCTTTCAGAGAGAAGAAAGGCTGAACTTTTCAAGGGAAACAAATGCATCAGTATTATTGTAACTGAGACAGACAGATGATTTGTTGGCAACCTTTTGAATAGTTTTTATGTAGCTAGGTCTGTTCTGTGTGGCAATAACAATAGGGAGAAAAAGCAGCTTTATAGGGCTGCGTGTATCTTCCCAAGCAAGATTACTTACTTTTTAAATAGTAAAATGACACAACTGGATTGGAGGCAAGCTTCAAGGAAATCTTTCACCTTCCACTAAGTTTCATTCTGAATCAAGTGCCTGCTCAAAGCAGATATATCTTCACTGCACACTAGTCTGGGTAGCGTCTCTCACCTCTTCCTCTAAATGCAAAATATTTCTCTCTGTATCTCAGGTACCACCTAGCGGGATGGTTACAAACAAATCCCACCTTCAGAGGGGCTCAGATTGTGAATACCCCAGTGGGGCTGGAGCACCTTGGGTCTGAGAGGAGCGAGATACCCCTGTGCATAACTGAGGCTCTGCAGACACCCTCTCCCTATTGCTCTTTCTTCACCACAAATTCTTGGTTCATTTTCCACCACGGCTGTTTTGCCTTGCAGCCTCTTGTTAGCTACCATTATTTTTTAAGACTGAACCCTTAGGTTCACTTTTGCAATATGAATGTGTTGCTTGTTGGTTACAGCTAAGCTGATACATCTTTTGCTAAGTTAAAGTCAAAATACTCTTCAGTGTTTGTTCAATTAACACGGTGTGTTAGCACTGACATCCCAATGACTAAGCTCGGTCAGAGTGTTTAACCAGTTTAATTTAAATGTCTTACAGCAATGGAATTATCCAGGGTAAATCCAAAACCTATATTACTTTGTCCCATGCTTTATTGGTTTTGAATGCAAAATTAACTTATTAAAGAGCTTGCCAGCATCTAGACATTTTAACATCTTTAGATCCTTTAATATTTTTGAAACATTCCATTGCTGAAACAAACATATGAAGAGTATCACAGCTCCTGTATCAAATGGGACTTCAGTTCTACAAGCTCAGGGAGTGGTTCTGCCCTTCTTATCAAGGCTGGATAATGACTCATTCCTCCAAGATTACAATGCTACTCAGCCAGAGAAAAGGAGAGAAAAACAGATCCAGAGGGCGAAGTGAAAATAATAGCCTCTTCTGTATCTTGAAGTAAGCCAGAGATTTAGGAAACCATTTTCGTTATGTTGTAAATGTTTTATGGCTCTGGACTTCTCCATGCAAAAGGTTGCACTGTGTTAACCCTGAGGTTTTAATGTAAATCATCCTCAGAGCAGGCTGTAAATATATGTATGGATGGAGTAAGAGGATGCATTGGAAAACTGTACGGTTAAGCACCAAATATGTGAAAAATGCAATTGAGGTGACCAGCAAAATGCTGGAGCAAGGTCGTGGCACATAGGTCTGGGGGACATGGGGACCACTGGTGTCCTCCTCTGGCACTGCCCAACGAGGTGTTTGGCTTTGTGCTGTCTTGCGTTTGGAACCTCCGTTTCTTGGGCTTCAAGGCAGTAATTGTGCACATCTGAGAGATGGCAGTGGACTGGCTTGGGTTTCTGTGTGAAGCAGATCTCGGGGGCTTCTGCACCCAAGAGTTAACCTGCTTTTTCCTACTGCATCAGCTGTTCTGGTAGGAGGTGCTGCTTCTCCCGGTGCAACTTGTGTCTCTCTTTTTAAAAATAGCATGATTCTGCTGGGTGTTAACTTGCAAGAGTTTGCTGTTCTGTTATGTAGCTGGGACAAGGTGCCAGGGTTTTCCTAGGAGATACGTGAGTGAATATCAACAGTCAACGTGCGTGATGGAGGAGACACAGAAGCCGATCCTGCTTACTGTCCTTAAAACCTACTAGCATCTTGTCTCAGCCAGTATTGCACAATGAGGGAATAGTTACATCTCTGTACTGGGAAAAAGAAAACCCTGTGCAGATAACAGTGAAGTTACTTTCTTTGTCATGTTTCACAGCACAATCTTAACAGCAGCCCCGCGGTTCATGTATTCGTCTTCTAAAGGAACTTTTCT
>NW_009700605.1:0-116935 GCF_000703405.1 Apaloderma vittatum | reverse complement strand
TCTTTCCCTGGGCGAGGGAGGAGTGTTACACCCTATCAAGAAAGTAAGTGTGTAGTAAGAGTGAGGATGGATTCTTCTGGGACTGGCACACCTCTGATGCAGTCCTGGAAGAAGAAAGCCACTGTGGTTTCATCTAGGAATCTCCCTGGATGTGGTGGAACAAGAGACTCTCTATGTTGCATGTGAGCTCTTACCACCTGAACCAGCTTGCCCTATGACAGCATTAAAAAGTAAGGTGGGCACAGCTCTCAGCAGTCAATTTATCCCTTAATGATGGAAGGTATTGCTCGTGAAGTCCAAAAATCTGACAATTACAGTTGTTCTTTAATTGTAACTTGAGTTGTATACTCTAAAGGTTAGTCTGGTGTTTTATGGCTGGCTACTTTATCTTTTAATTAAATGCCTGTCAAACCTCTTTGATCTGAGGAACAAGAGCTCATAAAATTCCGAGTCACTGCTCTGCCCAGGTAATTCTCAGTAATCCAGATTGTCTCACCCTGCAGCGTGGAGGTAATTTGAATTGAGACTGCGGGTTGCTACTGGGCTCCTGTCTTTGCTGAAGTTGTTGATTTGCATTCCAAGAGGATCTTCCGGGAGATAATGGCATTTGTGAGGAAAGTTGATTTCGCCTTGTTATCTGGTGAGGGAATAACTCATCCTCTGAACAGGAGGCAATGTAGGATGGTAATTACTCAGCCAGGTGGAAGATAGCAGGGAACGGGAGGCGCAGCTGTTTAGCCTGACCAGCCCTGGATTGTTCTCTATTATAGAAATGCCATCACAAAGTTTCTTTAAGTAATTCCCTGAGATTAGGAAATGAGAGAAAAATAAACCCCCAGACCTAGGTTGCAAAAATCATGTGCGCAATTGCAGGAAATCATGAAAAGCTTTGACTTCATAAGATAAAATTCAGATGGCTTTGAGTTTCTTTGGAGTGTATTTTCTGGGGATTTTTGGACTCCTAGAACCAAATTTGAATGTTCTTTTGGCACCCTATGGAGCAGGAATTTTATTTTTTCTTGAAGCTAAAGAGTTTTCTTGTGATCACCTGAACTGAAAAAGCTCAAGAATCCCTAATAAGACAAGGTTCGTAATAAAATGTATGCAAGAACTTATCACCCTGAGGCACCCTGTATCTGTTCAGTGGTATCCTTCTTGCTCTGGGTACTGTGGCTCATTGCAGCAGTCACTGATTTGTAGGCCCTGGGCCCCATGTTAACGCATCTCAGAAAGTCTTTGCTTTGAGCTTCCCTCCCCTCTGATTCAAAGGTGTTTAATTAGCGTGTATGCGTGTGCCTTTTGCATGTATCTGAGTGGGTTACGTGGGTGACCACGTACCATGAAGGGGAGTCTCTGAGGACCAAGCAAACAGGCAGAAGGGAGGAATGGAATAACAAGAGTGCATGGAGTAGGAAGAGAGGAGAGGGAGAGGGACAACCAGTGCTCAGCAAGGTCACTGGCAGCACGGCTGAGAAGCAACCAGCGGGTCCCAGAGACCATGGTCTCTGCCAGCTCTGTCCTCTCCTTCCTTCTCCTCTGGGCCAGATGCCTCCAACCCTGGCATGAGGATGGTTGCCCCCACCTCTTCTCCTGGACTTTCTTCAGGCTTATCCTCAACTGCTCTTCTAGCAGTTCCCAGGAAATGCTGTCTCTTTCTCCTCACCCTTCATATCTTCCCAGCTTGAGACTGCTTTATAAAAATGTGTATGAGACAGCAGAGCCCAAAAGCAGCTCAGGCAGTGACTGTTTATACACATAAATATGTGAGTCTGTGTGCCAAGCTGTTCTACAGAAATATGTTTATTTTTTAAAAAGAGATGTCTTATTTACTTGTTCCTTAGGATAAATTCCGGCTCCACTGGGGCTCTGCACCCTCAGCAGGATGAGCTCTCTCGTGGAGGAGTCCTTCCAAGGGCCCTTCAACGGGAGCGCTTGAGTACCTACTAAACTTCAGCGCACATAATTTAAGGTACATCACAGTTCAGTTTGTAGTGATGCTTCACACCTCCTCGAGTGCTGACCCAGAAGGTCTATGTAGGGCTGCAGAAGAATGCTGGTTTGATAAATGGCTGATCTGTTTGTAAGGTTGTCCCATCCACACAGCACCATACAGCCTTGGGTGATAACTACCATGGTTGACTTCTACTGAAGCATTTTATGCTTTTTTTTTTGGTGCTATTTGTAAGATTCCCTTAGCATTAAGCCTGATGTGTTGGTTTTAAGATGCAGGCTGAGTGTCTAGCCCAGAAAGTAAGTTGACAGTAAACTTCGTTCATTCTGAAACTACAAAGGTTCCCTGCAGGTCTGCTTTTGGTTTTGGGCAGTGGCCACTGGACCTTCCTCAGCCTTTCAGAGGTAAAATCACCTTTTTCTTGTCCTCAGGAGCTGTATGTTTTGTAGAAACTAACAAACTTTTTGATTAGACATTGAAAAGCCTCTTTGTAGACTTCGATTAGGTACTGGTGGTAAAGATTAACATTTTCATTTAGTTACCACTTCTAGCAAAAACCTACCAACACTCCTCCCAATGGGAAGTAAGAATAAAAAGCAAAAGTTGTCCTGAAGTCTTAAAACTTACAGCCAGTCTAGAAAAACAACTTAATTGATGTTCTCCCTGACCTTTCTCGTCATTTCAGAGCAGAAAAACTGAGCCTTAAAGAGCTTGATGGCAGCAAGGTGTAAGTGTTCTTTGTGCTGTAGTTTTTGTGAACTCGAATATTAAAAACTGTTTGTGATTTCTTCTAGTATTAAGTGTTAGTGACATCTATAATCACTTAACTTTGTCCCTTAAATATGAACTTTTAAGATATTCTCTACCAAACTCCATGCACAGATTTTGACCTGGCAATTAGCAACCATGATGCAGCCACACGAAAACTGTCCGGCATAAGCAAAATCAATTCAATTGATTTCTAAAGCAAAGTTCACTTGAGGGATGTCACATGAAGTTCTAAAAAGCCTTATTTCAGTACCAAACATTTCTATGGTCCGGACTCTTTTTTCAGCAATGCACTGTATGATGTTACTATCATTTGAGCTGAACCCTATCAAGACTTTGGGTTTAACCTTTCATATGGCAGCTGTAAGAAACAGCGACCACCTGCTTTTGCTCCACCCACCCCAAAAAGGCCAAATGAGTCTTGTTTGGGTAAATGCTCATTTGCGAAAGTGTGTATGAGTGGATTTGCAGAAGAGAGAGGCACTGAACCTGAAAATGGTGTGTGTTGAGGGGAGCTTAGAAAGGGCTTTGGATCCATGAGTAGAGAGTAACTTTCTATGGTTTGATCCTTGTGTTTTTCTTAAAAAGCTGGAATTCATGGGGTTTTCACTGCAGTGGATCGACCTGACCGATCAACTTCCCATTAAATTAAATCATTTCCAAGAGCCTGACTTGTGACTGATTACTTAGCTCAGAAGTACAAGCAGGATCAGTGGCTTCTGTTTCAGTAACTGCCCATCTTCCTGCCTGCTCAATCACCAAGGCTTCTGATCCTGTGGAAAGATATTAAAACCCAAGGAAGACAGCAAATGTCATCACATATTTTTCCGTGCAGGTGGGGTAATACCAGAGCTGACTGCTGATGCTCACAAGGGAGGGCTCTGTATTGCAAATGCACCTGCAAACACATACGCTGGAGCCAAGGAGATCTCAGGCCAGGCTCTGGGAGAAAAGCTCCACCTTCTGCAGAGCCCTCTGTGGGTCACATCCCTCATCCCTTGACTGAACTGGTTTGAGTATTCGGAGCTGGTAACTACGTTTGGCCTTACGGATTATGCTTTATGAAAGGACTGCTTTTTGGCATGAGTGTCACTGTATAGGTTTTCTCAGATTCTTCCTTTCATAACTGCTATGTTCACTAGCACGATGAAATGAGGTGTCTGTGGTAGGGGAAACAAAGCCCCTTTGAGGACACCTGCCTTTATCCACAGGTGGCAGAGGGAGCCTTTTGATAACTTATTTAAACCTTTCATGCCTGATTTTGAGATGACCAAAGGAAGGTGAGCTGAGTATTAAACAACCAAGAAAAAGTATTTTCTGTCAGTAACTGGTACCCAGGAACAGGCACATGAATTCTTTAATGCATGATCAGCAGAGCCCCATCTAAGGGACAACTGACCCAGGATGGAGGTTTCTTTGTAGACTTTACTAATTAAAGGAGGTTGGTCATATTAAAAGGTTGGCTTATCATTGCACACCAGAAACGCTTTATTTTATTAAGGAAAATCTGTCAGCTGTAGATACTACTGATTTAGAAATGAGCTGACCTCAGAGGAGGAGGGTCTTTTTGGGAAATATCTTGATAAATGTCACATAATTCAAAAGGTAAAAAAAAAATCCTCAAACTCAGACTCTGCCTAAAAGGCCTGAGTGGAAAGGGACACTCCCATCCTCAGTTCCTGCGGGGTTCTCCTGAGCTTAGCTGTGAAAAATAGCATAATAACATAACACCATTTGTATTTAAAACATGCATTTTGGCACAAAGCCCAGGAAACCCCCAAGCTCCCCTAGTCAAACGCTTGTCCACTTTTTCACAGCTTCTGTGCTCCGTGAAAACGCTAGCATTTTTGTTGTTGTTTATCTTAATGCCTTCTTTTCCCTAATTAGGTCTGCACTGTGCAGCTCTCAGTCTGTCACGTTGTGAGATACACCCGAGAGAGCGCGTTACCCTGCGAAGGCGGTGGCTGGAGCAGTCTGAGGTGGGTGATGGAATCGCTGTAGAGGCTCTGCTGTGATTAGCAGCGAGGTTTTAATCGCGATTCGCTGACGTAGTGCTAGCTGCGATTTGGCCTGGTCTAAGCAGAACAGCCAGCATCGTGTCAGCTAACTCAGCTCTTCACACATGACCACATCCCTAATGAAAACTAGCCCTTTGGTGGACATCTGTCACGAAATTCTCCATCCTTCTCTCCTGCTCTCTCTTATATGCTGTGATGGACAAAATCATAAATGGAGCATGAGTATAGATATTCGCTTATTGGTCTGGCTTTTCTAAGGCTCAGGGCACTCAGGCTGTGCTGTGGTTGGTGAAAAGCTGAACTCATTAGTGTAAGAGGACGTGGGAAGGATGGGTCAGGCTTTCAACAGGACTTCCCACCCCTCGGCCCCCACAAAGTGAGGAGGGGATCACTTCTCCCCTGTTATTTCCAGAGGGATTGTGTTCTGTCAAGGATACAACTGCCTGGAAGTGTGGGGATCCCTTTTTGCCTGGAGTGCGATAATTCTCTTACATGGCCCTAGCAGCCCAGAAAGCAAGCGTGCAGCCATACAAATTGTCGTGGCTGTTTATTCACCTTGTTCCTCACTGTTACAGAGAGTGACTCTTTATTTGTTGATATTAGGTGAGGATTTCATCATCAAAACCTACTGCTTTCAGCTATGCTGGTTTCCTTCCCCCCCTGCCCTCTTTGTTTTCTGTTGTTTCTGCATTTTATGTAGGCTTTCTGGTCCTAAACTCAACAGCCTATATGTTCAGATTTCTCAAGGAACTTAGACATTGAAAAAATGCATTAGAATTAGCTGCCTTTTGAAAATATTGCTACACTTCTGTCTTTTCCTTTAAGCTTTTAACTACTGTTAAACATTGGCCCTTAAATTGTGTTTCTGAAATCAGATTGACCTCAGATGTAGGCTTTCTATTATCTAAAGCCTGTGCCCCACATTTTGGCAAATCAATCATTTCTATTCCTGCTTCGGAGCTGTGGAACAGGCTGTCAACTGATATTAATCAATCTTTGTCATTGCCCGTTTCTAGAAGTCATTAGCATGCTCAGCCTCACATTATATTCTCCAGCAGAAAAATAACACATTGTCAACTGTACTTTGCTATGAGTTACTACACAAGTGACCTTATTGATTGCACGCATGTAGTAGAGGTCTGTATTTATTGAGAAGCTTCAAGTTTTTGTGTTTGCCTTTACAGTATTTCCACATTTTCTTTTTTCTTTATTTTAACATTACTTTGTTTTCCTTAACAGGCAAAACAACTGTTTCCCAGGAAGTGAAGATAGCTGAGGAGCTGGTATGAACGTTACAAGTAAATGAAGATATCAAGAACATCTGACTGTTGGAACACTAGGAAATGATAAATGGCCCTTTAACACATTAAAAAAAGGTCTGCCAACATACAGCTATTTCTGTTGTCACATAGCAACACTTTAAATTCCTATAAATGTGGCCACAGGGGAGTTGGCATGTGTAAAAATCTTTCTTCTTGGCCATCAAGGCTTTACAGATGGATTTCTCTTGCTAGTTATTCCTCACGATGCTTGGCAAGGGCTGGCTCTAGGAAGATACCTTCTTTCTCTTTTATTCCCCTCCCCCCCTTTTTTTTTTTTCCAGAGATGAACAATTCAGTTCAGAAAGGCCTTTGTGCTGTGTTACTTGTCTGGCTTTGTTATTGTTTATATGTCCAGAGAAAGGAGCGATTTATTCTCTCTGGGCTGATCCACGCTGTTGGATCCCCCGGTCCCCGGCGCGATGCGGTGGACACCGCCCTGCAGCGGAGGCGCAGGAGCTGCAGCCCCATCTCAGCATCCCCGGCTCCTGCAAAGCCGCAGGGCTGCCACACCCGCGCTCTCCGACAAGACATTTAATAAGGAAAATCTTCACGGGCTCCTGAGCACGAAACCAATCCAGTTCTGACGACAGGTCTGAGACCTCGGAAGATGGAGCTGCAGAATCCTCTGCGAAGGCTGGCGATTAATGGATATTTCTTCACCACGCTGTGAACATGGAAACTTTTAACAGTGTTGAAAGTAGAGTGTTGCACTAGCGTGGGCTCTCAGAGGTCAGCAAATCCCATTCCCTGCTGACATAGACAAGCACACCATAAAACCTCTTGATCAGTAGAACATTCTTTATATTAAAGCTACCTATTTGCAAAGCTGAATCGGAAGTGAGTCCAGCCTAGGATGCTTATAAACATATTTCTCGTTTCCAGAGTAAATGCACTCTGGGCAATAATAACAATTTTTGCCCTTTGTACTGGCTTCTCTGAGTTTTATCACAGTCCCCACTGTTAGCCAAGATCTCACACACACTCAGGAAAAATATAAGCAATTGGTGAAGGCAATGGAGCACAAGATAGATTTCTGGTGGGTATTTCTTTTTTTAAACCATTGAGTAAAAAACCACTACCATGCTTAATAAGTAAGTATCCTCACTCCCTTCCATTTCTAGATTGCCTTAAGGTGTAGCCTCAGGAAAAATACATTAGAGACTCGAGTCCTGAGCTGATGAGTACTACTCTTACGGCAATAAGTTCAAGACCTGAAACAAACTCTTCAGAGTTCTCGCTAGCTGGATACAGCAGCAGGTAATGGGAAGCATTCCAGAGCACTGTTGCTGAGAAACCCTTTCTAGCAGCTGAGGATCACAACCTCCTCCCCAGTACAGGTTGTGACACCTAGACACCCACAACTAGAAAAGAAAATACAGTATTAGTCAGCACTTCAATAGCCCTTCAGCATGTCATTGGTTTTATTGGGACTAAATCTCAGGCAGGCAGGTAACTCTGTGGTATTCTTGTCCAAAGCTGTGTTTTGCTTTAAATGGTTTATCAGAAGAGTGAATCTCACTGGTATAATAAGATTTCTGGTAACTCTGGAAGGAATTTCTGCTTCTGGCTGGTAGAAAAAGAAGAATGCAGAAGTTTTAAATCAGTTCACACAAGGACACCTTAAACTCTGCCCAGTAGAAGCTTCACGACATAATTTGTCTGTCTTTCCTGGGAAGTTTTATTATGAATACTTAGTAGGAGATGTCAACACTGAAATGTCAAGTTTCCTGGTCAAAAAACTTGTGTCGTCTTATCTAGGTTTTATTTAGAAAAATGCATGCAGGAGTTTCTGACACACCAGATCCAGCCTGAGTCAGTGACAATAGTAGATAATTGCCAGCAAACCACTTAGACCGTTTTAATCATGTCTGAAGAGCTTCCCAAATCCTTACCCACATCTCTCCCTAACGCGAACATTTTCAATATTTAATTTGGGTGATGCCAAGGAAGACTGCTGTCCTCTTCTTGCCAACTGAAGAATCGTGGCCAGCTCTCCCAAGCGCTGGGGCAAACAGCAGCAACGACCTGCCTCAGTGGCGAGGGAGGGTGGCTGTGGTGATCATCCACTCTCAGCTCCATTATCACAGCAAAAAGGGTGCAAAGAGCCGGATTTTTAATCCACTTTAAAAGTTCTTTGTTGTTTGGGTTGGTTTTGGTTTTTTTTCCATGATGTTGTCCCCCTATAGCTTTGTAGTAAATGAGCTTTACCCTGTTTCAGCCAGTGTAAGCTGGTGTAGCTTCAGTGATTACATATTTCATAGGCTATTGATTGAAGTGCTCTTACAGCCCTTTCTCCTTGTGAATGGATGTTTATCCCCTGGAGGCTTCTTCAAAGGACCTCGGGACAAAGGTTTCAACTTAAGAAAACATTTGTGCAGGTTCACATAAGCAGCCTTGCTCTGCACGGTGGGTAAGTACATACTTGAGCACGTTAGAGATTACGGTGGGAAAACACACAGAGCACACAGAGTGTTATATATATATATATATATGTGCCTGAGTGTGCAGCTGGATAGGGACAGACTATTCTAAAATCAATTAGAAATTTATGCAGGATGTCCTTGTATGTACCTTGGCACCCACTTTATTCTTTCCTTTTTTTTTTTCTCTTCTGCTTATGCAAGTAATCCATTAAATAGCAATACCAGAGAAAGAATCAGTATTGTGTCAGAAAAGCACCTTTCCTCTTGTGCCAATATTGTTTTTTCTTTCTTCTCTGTGAGCATTACTCCTTCTTCCTCCAGTGAGCTTCCAATGCCTTTCTGCTTGAATGCTACGGTTACTGCATTGCATCCACTGATTTTTAAAAATGTTTTTCAAATGCCCATTTCTGTCAGGTATTAAGTGCTGTCCAAGGCAGGCCTGATAAATAGTGAGATAAAATCAGATCTGATCTCTGTCCCTTCTGCAGCAGAAGCAGGTGATATTTGCAGCCATTTGAATGGCGATGTGAAAGCACAGGGAGAGCTCCTGCAGTGCAGACTGCGTGATGGTGCTGGCCTCTGTGCCTTTTCATCTCTACAACCTCTCTCCCTGGGCTATCCCATCAATTCCAGCTCCCTATCAGGAGCCTGGGAGGGAGGGCAGTGGGTTGTGTGGGGTGCACAGCAGCTGTAAGTGGGACACCGAGGGTCAAGATTGCCTCGGTCAGCATCCTTCAAGTGGATGTAGCAGTGGATGACTTCAGGGATGGGATGTCTTCTCAAAGGTGCAGAGATCTTTATTCCCAGCTGAAATGCTGTGTTGCCCATCAGGCCTCGTGGGACAGTTGACCACTAAATGTGTATCTTGGAAATTTACTCCCTGTAGTCTACTGGACACTGCATGGAGGGAAAGCCTCTAGTCCCAGGCATGCTATTGCCCATGATTACTGAGGTGGTTGCAGTTATTTCTAGGTAAAACATTAATGATGGATTAATTTTTTTTTTAGTGCTTGGGTTATGTGCCTCTGAAGAGCTAAATTTTAACAAAGCAGTAATTAAATGCTGATTTTTGCCGTTAACCAGTGTTTTAAAAGGTTTAACACAGCCTGTGTGAGGCAAAGTGCTTTCATAATATTGCAGTTTTCTATACGTTATCTTTTCCATTGTTCCTCCACCTTGAGTTGTGATTACATTTATGTTTTCCTGGTGATTTTATTAATTATACGCTTTTGTTTTTTTTTTTAAATTTCACTGCCTGGAGTGGATGGGTAGCTTAGACCATGCAGGACACCCATATTTTGAGAATGACAAGAAATGGAAAGGATTTGAACTTTTGGCATAAAATCCCATGGGCATCGCTTTACAGACAACTGGGGAAAACTGGTTCTGTAGATCGCCCCTCCTTCCAATAAAAAAATTAAAAATAATAAATAAATCAATCGGGGAACAGCAAAGGCCCCTTATGTGCTGAAGCACAAGAGGGCAGTGTTACGTTGGATTGAGTCGCACGAGGGTGTGATTAGCTTGGGGAACACTTTATGGCTGATTAATTTAGCGTCTTTGCAAAGAGGCGTCTGCTGGGGAGGCAGCAAGCTCAGGCCAGCTCCTACCCGGGGCTGGGCTGTGGAAGAGGCAGCCAAGCTCATAAACCACCTTCTTTGCCTGGCTCAGCATCAGGTGCCTTGCTACGTTGCTGTGCAGGGTATTTGGGGGCATGGGTTTTGCTCCGGGGTCCCAACAGCCACCCTGACCCAACAGTCACCCTGCTGTGAGTTACAGAGCCCATCTGTCCATCTAGCTCTGCCCACTGGGATTTCTGATCCTACCTTGAGCACAGGATTGCATTCATGGTGCTTGCCTGAAAGCTCAGCAGAGCAACTGCTCCGTTGTCTGCACCTGGGTTTAACAAGGAAGGAGAGCCAATCCTTTATCAAATCCTTCCCATGGCATAGCAAGGGGTGATATGTCCCAGCTCCCAGCATCTCTGATGGAGCTACTGGAGCATTTGTACCACGTAACATTACCTGGCATCCACAGGAACAGACCGGTCTGGTCCAACACAGCGGCTTGCCAGCGCCGAACTGTGTCAGTAAAACACAACTTCATTGTCAGTCAGCACCTTTTATGGGGCAATAAAAGAGAAAAAGTTAAACAAAAAAAGTATATGCATGGAAATAGCTGCAAGAGTGTAAAACTAAAGGTGTCCGCCCAGGAAGAGGAGGGTTGGGGAGAGGAACCCCTCCAAAAAACAAGCACTGCATCCCTGCAGGGTACCAGTAACCTGATCTTTCACAGCGTGTTCCTGGTTTACTCTGGCCTCTGAGGGTCCTTTGTCAGCCTCTGGTTTTTCATGAATGATCTGAGAGAGCAGGTTGTCTCTAACTTTTCCCGTGTTATCAAGGTAGCATGACGTTAAAAGCAAAGGTTTTATGTGTAACTGTGGTGGTTGATCTTGAAACATGTATTACTGCACACATAAAGCAAGGGTTGAGCACAGACATGCATAATTTATTTGTGCCTGGAGGCTGGCTGCTTTTGTGCTCTCTAGTTTTCTGGTGCTTGTATCATGTCTGGGAATGGATTTAGGCCGTGGACTGGAGCACAGTGCTCCGACTCCGAAACGGAGGCCACTAAAGGACTCATCTGTGCTTCATATTGTCTCAGCCAAGCCCGCCAAACTCAGCTGATGCGAAGTCCTAGGAGATCCCACTGCAGGCTCAAAGCCTCAGGCACCATTTTTTGATGTACACAAAAGACCTTGTTTTTAATAGGAATTAATTAGCAGTTTAAATACTTGCAGGGTAGGAAATCCCCCACGGGGTATACTCGTTAAGGTTTCTTTACACATTACCTCCCAGGAGGATGCAGACTTTCCCTTACTTTCCCGCATCCATCATTGCTTCAGTAGTAACTGCAGTGATTGTACTACAGCTGCAACGTACGGCAGCTGCAACCATAAAATCTTTCTAGTGCTCATCCATTCCCCTGTGTTAGGTAGGATTGTGATGGGCAATAATTTATCAAAGAGTCTGAGGTTATAGTGTCACATATTCATGCCCAGAGTGCCTTTAAGCAATGACAGGGTGATAATGTCAGTGTAACCACACATTCTGTTTGCATTATTTATTGCTCTCATGAATGACAAATTTGTATTTTAAAATGGCTGAGACATTTATCTGCTGTCCAAAAAAGCCAAATTATGAACGTGGCATAATCTTATCTCTAGGGCAGACATTCCCTTTTATTACTGGCATTTAATAAGAGAATGTGTAATTAAAGCGAAGTAATTAACCTATTTCTAGGTTTTTGTAGATACTTTGTATCTTGAGTAAACAGGCAGCTACTGCAGCTGGGAATGTGGTGTTGGGAGCCCTGTCTGCCAAAGCCATCTTCTGAGGCAGGTGGTCTGCATTACAATGAGGGAGAGGACTGCCAATGAATGTCTACAGAATGGTGCTGCAGTGTTGCATTCTCTTGAGGAGTTTTAATTCTGGAGACATTTTGCAAAGGGGTGACTTCTCCTGCGGCATGACCAGGTAGTTGGGGCAGAGGCTGAGGTGAGTTGAATCCAGCTGAACCCTGGCATGGCTTGACCACAGGTATAATGGTCCTGGCAATTTGTAAGACCCTCACAAAAAGAGTGACTGTATGGGAGAGAATCCCATTCAGTTTTCCTCGCCTAGTGACAATCACCAAAGACACAAGGTGGACAACTAGTAGAAGCAGTTAAAGAGTTAAGTAATGCTGAGTTGTCCCATCAGCAACATTTAGTGCTTGCAGTGTGGGCTGGCACTCCAGGGACAGAAGTGCTCTCTGCGGCAGGTGGCTCTCCTGTGTCACACTTGCTGCAGTGTGGGATGCTTTGCTGGAAGCTGCTCTGCCATGTGTAGCACGAGATCCTTCTGCCACTGTTCCACATTTCCTCTCTTTTTGAAAAATGTGACCAGTTCCTACTATTGGATGGTTCCTACCGTCTTTCATTAGCCAAACATATCATGGAGGATAAGAGTGTATCCAGAAAGACAATAGGCACGAGTGGCAGCAAGAGAAATTGCAAGTAGATATATGGGAAAATTTTTCACCATGGACGTGGTCAAAGAGAGACTATGGGATCCTGCAGATATTCAGATACACTGCAGAAAGACCTGAGCAACCTGCCCCACCTTTGAAGCTTAGAGCAGGAGATGGATCAGCAAAGGATCAACAGCCTCCAGAGATCCTTCCCAACCCAAATTGCCCTGAATCTGGAAGCCGATCAGCTCCCCAGTCACTTGAATCACAGAAAGTGTTTGGCTGGCTGCCTGGGCAGCCCTGGCATGCCTCTGGAGAAGGCGAGGATGGAGAGCACTGGCTGGAAGTTGTGTGGCAGCTGTACTGAACATGTCCAAATACAGGTGCTTGCTGTGCATTTGGTGCTGCCAGGCAGAGCAACCTTTGGTGCAGTGTATCACAGGGATTCAAGGAGATACTGAAGAGTTCATGCAAATTATGAGGATATTGGAAAGCTGTTCTGACACTTGATGAGCTGCTGCTCTTCTGCTCTAAAAATTCTCTGAATCTGCTTATCCTTTGCAAATTGACACCAGTACGAATGTGTCTGATTTTGTAAAGTGTGCTTTTTCTGCAGGCATTCAAGCTGCTTTGGGCTACGTGATTATGAGAGCTGAGTCTCATCTCCTGCCTTGCTGTCACCATTAGCATTCATAATCACTGCCTGAGAGGCGATGGGGGTCGGAATCGAGCCCTGGTGCAGCTCCAGGTGACTGCTTTCCTCTCCCAGAGCCTTGGCACATGCTGCATGAATGTCACAGGCAGTGACCGCCATCACTCCACTGGAGAGCCAGGCAGGTAAGGAAGGCTGTGGCTCTTATTTAAATGAGATGCTGGCTCATCTAAGATTTACAGTCCTGCTGTGAGGTTAATTACATTTTTTGGAATAAATATGGCAGTGAAATCCCCCATTTTTTTTCTTTGATATACTGATAGGAAGTTCAAGGAAGGGAAAACTGATATGAATTTACACCTCACAATTGCACTACTATGCCTGTAAAAATATTGGCGCTCGGGCAGATGGAGATAAACTGGAGCTGCTGATAAAACGATGGTGTGGACAGTAGAAGGGTTTTCTGCATGGAGGAACAGCTTGACCAGCAAACCATTCCTCGTGTAACCTAAGCCTAACCAGCTGTGCAAGCTGGAAAGGTGGCCATGACATGATGAAGGTGCCATAAAGTTCAGACAAATGGCCATAACCATCCAGAGGTTTCAGCATTTGCTGCAACTGAACTAAGCTGGACGTGCATGGAGTGAGGTGACGTGCCAGCCTTCTCCTCAGATCCAGGCGCTGCAAGCTGAGCACACTGTGTGTACCGTCTGCTGGCTGGGGATTTACTGTTGCATAATGGGATGGAACATAAATACAAATCCTGATATTATCTCTGGAGACAGCGTCAGAACTATTTGACACCTTATCAATTTGTAATACATCTGCTTTCAAAATGCTCCACTTGAACCAGGAGCCTCTCAGGTGAAATCTCTCTGTGCAACACACTCAGGGTAACAATCACATGCTTCAGATGTTGAACATCGCGCCTACTCTCCAGTTTGGTGTGAGGAGGTCCCCTGCAGAGCTGCATTTTTTTGCTATTTGTTCTGAGTTCTCCTAAATGAAGGATTCACCGTAGGTTTCATACTATAGTGGCTCCTCCAGCATCAGCTCTCAAGACCCTGTCCACATTCCACCTCTGTGCGAAGGTCCCTGAGCAGGAAACCAGCCCCTGAGCTGGTGGCTGGTGCTCCAGCACAGCTGCAGGAACAGCCTCCTGCCTGGCCAAGGAATAAAACAAGGGAGAGAGATTAGTTTTCTGCATTGAGCTCATATTCTAAGAATGGGCTGTGGTGCCTCATTGCTAACATATGCACTGTTAGACACACACAGGCAGGGTGGGGGTGGCTTTTGAGGATTGCCTGCAGTCCCAAGCAACAAAGCAGGAGAATTTTACAGGGGGGTAACAACAGCAATTGCAACTGCACCTCCTCACACTGCCCAGAGATCAGACCCCCACCGGCCAGATGTTAATATAGAGGGGTTTTAACCAGTTGCGGTGCTTTGAAGTGGGTTTTTTTTCTGAGCTCTGAGCGTATTTTCTTAAAGGCTAAAATACACTTTGAGTGCTGTGTTGTCATTGCAGCATCCGGTCCTGCTGCAGGATGCGCCAGTGTCCCAGAATAGAAGGTGTATATATTTTTGCTGAGATTTATTTTCTGAATGGGGGAAATATCTAGCAATTGCCATAAAGTTTTTCTCTGAGTAATGTTCTTGTCCTTCTAGATTTGGGTGACTATCTGACACAGTCTGTATTGGCTGAAGATTAAAGGGTAGAGGGAGACTGTGAGTCTGGCTGTAGTTTCCTTCCACCCTGTCCTGACAAAAGAAAGCAAAGACAAACGTGACATCCCACATGGTGTGTTAGGTAGGGGAGCGGTTTGGGGACTTGGAGGCAGGCGAGCTGGGGGATGCTGAGCTTGGATGGTGGGCTGAGCTGCCCTCATGGATGGGGCCAGACTGCATCTGTCCTCCCTGGCTGCCGTGCATGGGGGAAGGAGAGCGCAGTGGGAACTGCAGCCGGGTCATGTTGGGAGCTGGAGGGATCCTGGCAAAAAGGCTGGTAAAGAGCCCTCAGGATTTCCTGGGCAGGACCATCCAGGCCTTGGAAGGCTTTTAGGACATGTCAGATTAGCACATACTGAGAAAGTTGAGGCATAGCTAATCCTTGAGACAAGGGTGTGCTAGAGTCCAGAAATGTTCAGCCAAGGTCCTTCCCAGCCTTTTGACCCCTGTGAATCTCCAGCCACAACCTCCTCCCTCTTTCATGATGTATCTTGGTCTAAGCTCAAGAGGGAACCATGGCCTCAAACTCTGTTTTGCAGAGGTGTTACTAGGCTCACTCCATCCACGTTTTGATCTCCCAGTGGTAGCATTGCTTTACTGAGTGTTTGATTCGAGCTCCTCTGCCCCAGGACAGAGGGGTGACGGGGATGGCAGGAGCTGTGGGCCCATCCCAGGAGCCACCTCCCTCAGCATTTTAGCAGGTAGGCAGTCGTGAAGCCAGGAAAGTAGGGAAGATGGACAGGTAAAAAAGCCAGACATGGGTTATGTCCAAAGGTGGAACAGAATCAATATGTTCCCACAGAGCATAATGCATCTAATCAGTGTTTTCTGGTGGAAAATTTCTGGCACACTGGAAACCTAAGTCTGGATTTATTTGCAAATGCCTAGTGAGTGATAAGCAGGTGATTTAGTACAACATTTATTTTGCACTGGAAAAAGAAATATATTAAGGCTAGTGTGATTTTATTTCTCTGTGAAGTTAGGAACGGTGACTGCCCAGCAGGTCATGGCAGAAGCTGTGTCTGCTCTACTTCTGGGCCAATTGCGGTGGTTTTGCTACTGGAGATGGCAAAAAATAACCACTGTTAATTAGAGTTGGGGAGACGCCAGTTCTTGATTTGAAATAAAACCGAAAGTGCTGGCAATTTTTAGGGAAAGCTTTTTCTTGCAAAACAATTGAGATTCACAAGTCACTAGATCACAAACCTAGTGGTGCTTAAAAGAAACAGTAATAAACCTCCGTGGCTAGCTGTGGAAAAAAATGTTTTCTTTTTTAGCGTGTTGTACTCAGCTCCTTCTAGACAAAGAAGTCGAACAGATTTACCAGCAGAATGAAGAGCCTTTCCTTGCCTTTATTTTGGACAGTGAATGCTATTGCACACTGCTGTTTGTATAGTAAGCTAAAGGAAACTTCTGTAGCATGAGAGGTTTAGAGATCCCAGACCTTCATCTTGTCCTGACTCTGCTCAGAATATCCCACATGAAAAAATGAAGTATTAAAAAAATCGCTGCTATGCATAATAAAACCACTACAGAAATTGTTATTTATACACAACTATGTAAAAATCAAACCAGAGCCAAAAGGACACATTTCAGCTGTATGGAAGTAAAATTATTTGCTAACTCCCAGATGAAGGCAGTGAACTGAAACAGAGCAGTTTCACAAAGTGTGTCTATGTGATCAAAATGGCAGCATTTGCTAGAAAGAAGCAGAAACTCTTGTGGGAAGAAACTCTGCTGCCAAACTGTGCATCCTTCTGCAGGAAGGACATGGCAACTGAAAGACATCAGTGGTTGCTGTGCCCCAACTCTGTTCACCAGCCCGTCACACCTCAAACCTAGGGTTCCTTCAGGTTTGCATGGTTGTGCAGTAGGGATTGCTGCTAATGGCCCATCTGGGTTTTCTGGTGATGGAATGGAGGGAGACTTAGACCACCAATGAGCTCCTGCCTCCTGCTCTCCCACCACCACAATACGTGGGGTCCCAGTGTCTTCCAAAGAGATGGGGAGAAGGCGAGTGTAGGGCCATGTTGGACCTGTACATGGTCCCCCTCGCTGTGCAGGGAGCCTGGCTGCTCATCCTGCACCCAGGTGGCATTGCAAGAGCGGGTGGGGGCACACAGCAAAGCCTCCCAGGGAAAAGAAGCTGAGCTGGGAGGGCTCAGGCATTTGCTTTGCACCCAGATCCCAACACCTGCATGTGAGCCTCGGTGTTGACAGCCTCAGCAAGATGCCTTTGGGAGATGCTTCTTGGTCTGGTGTGAGAAGCTCTCCTCTCTTCAGGCCTTGGAGTGTGCCAGTGCTCAATAAATCTAATTTGGCCCAAATTTGCTGCAAGACACTGTCTCTTCAGAGGAGCATGTCTACTTTCCTCCTGGCAGTGACCGAGCAACACAACACTACGACTGCACAGAATTGCAAGAGCAGTGTATTAAATTATTGCTGCTGTGTTGACTGACATGTAGAATAGAAGTTATAACTGGTCTGTTTTTCCACGGAAATCTATTGCATTTAAATATATCTGAGTAAATCTTATCTATACACAGGGACTGCTTGTCCTGTTGCCTTTCTGTCACTCTAGGATTTCTTTAAGGAGCCTCATCATGCCCAGAGTATGTACCCTTACAGACTTGTCCATGTATCCCAATTGCAGCAAGTTTTTGGTGACCTTTTCATACAACCTCATCCTGGTTGTGCCTGCAAAAAAATAAAAATTAGAACAGCTCCTCTAGCCTCCATCAGACTCTAAGCTCTCTTTTTTTTTTTTTCTTTTTTTTTTCTGGGCCTCAGAAAACTCGGCTTTATACCTCTTCTTTCAGCCAGGCACTTGTCACCTGATTGCTTTCTGCGTAGAGCACAGTCTCTTCTCCCAATCATGACTGTTGGAGCTGATGATTTTATGTTGCTGGAATACAAATTGATCATTAGAAGTATTACTAATGACTGTTTGACTTTATAATTAGCTATGTATCTATATTGCATTCAGGAGCTGTTAGTCTTCAATGAACACGTTCCAAATAATCCATTTATGTTTAAATAAATTGACATGCAATAGCTATCTTAATCAATCTAAATCTAATTCCTATTTAGGAGCCTGTACTCTGCACTCAGTTTTTCTTAGGATAGCAGCAGCTGGGTTTGGTAAACCGCAGGATTTGCTTGGGATTTGGAGCCCTAGAAGGGCTGAGTGAGAGAACAGGCAATGGTCTGCTCCCTCACAGCTTCCCCATCCATCAGCTACAGCAAAATTTAAATCATGATAGTGGGACTGTAGCATTGGTGGGACAGAGGTTTGGGTCTTCTGTCACCTGCATGAATTATTGGATGTCTCCAGGAGTTAATAAAATTCCTCTAATCTGAGATAGTTAAAAATTAACTTCATTTTTTCCATCCATAAAATTTAAAATTATCTGCTAATGTTTCTAATAGCTTGATTTGAACTTGTTGATCGCTTTATTGATTTACTAAGGTAAAGGTTCTCCTGACTTATTGTCACATCTGATCAAATTTCCGGCAATAGGTGTAGGAAGGGGCTTCACAGCAGTCAAGGACAATGTGCTGATGAGCTGATTGCAGAAAGCTGGGAATTTCAAGCTGAGTTTGCACTGCAAAGGTTGGGTCCTGTCAGTCCCAGGTGGATGAGTTTTGTAATTCAGTTCCCCACCCATGAAGTGAAGGTCATAACATTCAAGACTGTGCAGCTGCTAATAATTTACCCATTTGGGGTGAATATTTGAATATGCGTGAGCAAGGAACCACGTATCATGCCTGTTAAAAGTCAGCTACCAGATTATCTTGGGAGGACGAATTGTGTCTTTACGCATTTTTGGACTGCTTTCCTTAATCACTCCTTCATCATCTGTGTGTACTGGAGAGAGAACTGCACCATTCTGGAGATGAGAGGACCAGTCCTCAGCTGGTGGACACTGTACAACATCACTAAAGCCACATTAGTACTTGAGGTGAGAATCACAGTGATAAGTTTGTCTTTTGAGGGGGTTGGTTTTTTCCAATAACTAAAGAGCAATGCCCTTTTTATTGAGTACAATCAAAACTTGAGGAAATTATTCCTTCCTGGAAGACCAGGGTAGTTGTGAATATCTCAGCAGAGAGCAAAGACTTGGAAAACCCACCAGGGAGTTCCTGAAGGCGAGAAAAATACTTTTTTTTTTTCCCCAACTGTTTTGCAGTATGTTCTTATCCCCACGAAGCTCTTATCAAAACAATCACACAAAAAGAAGCCCACCTGTCTTACTGCAGATGGATCTTATTTCCCAGCAAAACCAGCTTGTGATGCCAATGGAGATTGCTAAACCCTGCAGTGCTTGGGGCAGTCAGGGGGGTTTGCAGATTGTACTGGGTGTGTGGCATGCTGTCCCCTGCGCTGGATGGCCACCCAGAGACAAGTCAGATAAAGGCAAGAGGTTGGAGGTACCAACATGGTTCTGGCTGGTAGGTCAGCTCCACCTGAGACTTGGGTTAGCGAGACGACATCTCTTTACTAATTACAGGTGTCTGGCTGCGGCGTCCTGGCAGCCAACTCTTGCTTGGGGACATCCCACCAGATAGATGGAGCTCAGCCCTTCCTCAGAGTAAGAGAGGTGCCTTGCTGGGCAATGCTCCCAGCTCCGTGGCACGAGCAGCTCTAGGGTTGCCAGAAAGGAGCCAAAAGCCTGTCAAACCTCAGCCGGGATGAGGAAAAAAAGCCTGCATGGGCTTCATTAATAGGGAGCTGTTAGGGGCTGCTGAACAAAAGGACTTGTCCTACAATGGTACAGTAGGCAGGGAGAGATTGGGTTTATTTGACTGTGTTTCAGTCAGGTCTGACTTGTTCTTTTTTTCCCCCCCTGCTTTGAAAGTTCCTTTATTCTCGTTTGTGCTGCGGTGTTTCAGGGCTCCTGGGGTGTTTTTGTGCGCACAGTGGAGAGAGGTCCTGATCGGGGCTGGGATGGGCTCAGACTACGTGCCAGAAAACTTCCCCCAGCCACGGCCAATGAACTTTAAGCCTCCTCTAGCTCAGATCTACACCCAAAATTACTGCCAGGTGCCACAGCAGGAGAGCAGAAAGAGGGAAAGACAGTGATGGCTTTATACAGCTTTACAGGTAGAGGGAATTTGTTAGGTGACACTGACCACGTGATGTGAAAAGTGGAAAAACCCCAGTGGCTCTGCCAAATTTAACCCTAGCATGGGAGAGGCTGAGGACTAATACATGTTTTATGCAAGTTTTCATTGTTATCTTTTCCCAGTGAGATTCTTTAGCTAGTGGGGTTCTGATCAGTAAAGCTGTTTGATGCTGCCTTTTATTTTCCCCAATCTTTCTTCCTTTCCCATGGCCTGCTGATGTCCATCCTTATTACCTGGCATCATCTGGGTGACATCTATTTTTAGTTCTTCAAAAAATTCCACTACCTTTGCTAAAGTATAAATCACATCCTATTTAAAGTCGACAGAAAGACTTCAATGTGCCCCAAACCAGACCTGAAATTATTGCTTCCTTTCAGGTTTCTCAATACGATATTTGCCTCCTAGCAACCACCGTTTGCAGTCAGGGGCACAGCAATATCAAGCTCTTGCTTGTGTGCCACAGCTGGGATCTCAGCACTTCCCACAGAGCCTTACAAAGCACTCGGTGGTATCAACTCACTCCACTTGCTGGAGGTGTCATTTAGAAAACAGCATTATACAACAGTTCGAAAAACAACGTACTGTCCTACAGAGGCTGAAATAGGAGGACAGGGCATGGTGCAGGCTGGGTTAATGCCTCAGGTGTGGCAGAAATACCCAGAGGATGTTTGGGGCTCACCTGGGCTTCTACTGCCTGGAACATCCCAAACAGGGGAAGTTCTGTCTTGGAGGTGCTCTTTGTGTGTCGCCTCATCCCAGGTGCAGTCTTCCAGTCCTGCTCTTTGACAGCTAATTTGGTTCCTTTTTCTTCCTTTAATTACAGCAATTCATCACATTCTCCGCCAGCTCATTTTCTCTGATATACCAGGATGGTGAACGTCATTGTTGAGGTAGGACAAGGTGAAGCTTGCCTGCTGGGAGCAGTGTTTTTTCCTTAAGGACCTGGCAAATGTTTTTAGCTGAGTGAAGTCTATGGGTTATCTCAGCTCCCTTTTGCTTCTTTTTCTCTTATTTTTGCATGTCCATTCCATAGACTCAGTTCCTGATTTGCCAAATTGTACCAGTTGTGGGTCTGTTTGGGGAAACTCATGGTCAGCTGTAGCAGGAGAGGGTTGTGTGTTGTTCCTGCAGGGCTGGAGAACCAACAGTGTTCATGGAGCTCCATCAGTGGGACATTTCAAGTGTTTTGTTGTGGTTTTTTTTTTTATGGTTCAGACCAGCCTGGCCTCCTTAGTTTATCCTTAAGGATGTCACAGTAACAGACATCTCACAGGATTCAGATGAATAATCCCCATCCTAGCATATCCTATTTGAAAGTTGCCAGTGGATCTTCCGTGTTCATTAGTCACTAATTTAAGTTCTGAAGGACTTGTTGCTCATGACACTGGTGGGGTCATTCAAGGTTATTGTGGTGTTTCAAAAGAATCTCAGTTTTTGTTGAAGGAGAGGAAATAAGTAAATATTTAGTGCACTGAACGTTTCCAGAAAGAAAGCTCAACACACAAAGCTGCAGGGCCAAAATTCAAAAGGCAAGTTAAGACTCCATTGCCTTTAAAACTATGTTATACTTATTATATTTAGATGTCATGATGTTTTTAAGGAAATCCTGAATTATTAGAGCCTGGAGCAATTCAGTTGGGCAGAATTACAGTTTTAAGGTGCAGCATACCCTTGTAATCTTCCCTGGTTTAGCTGAGATGGAAGAGGATGCACTAGGGAGCTGCTTATGTATATATTTTTTGTGTGTGCTCCACATACATATATACTAGCGCATCCATTTTACTTAATTGTGTCTGTCTTACTAAGTGGGTGGTTTACAAGGGTCACACCTATAATCCAAGAAAGTAAAAAATTTAAGAGGAATAGTACAAATATATTGTGCATTTTACTAGTTCAACAATCATAATATCTGGATCATATAAAAATAGCTATTTAACAACAGCTGTTTCTCCCACAGCAATTAAGAACTTACAAGAGTTGAAAGATGATGAGCATCATATAGTTGGTTTGTGCAGAGTCTAATGAGACTCTATGTTCTTGGTAAATAGAATATTCTCTTTCTTGAGAATACAAAGAATAATTGATGATAAATATTTATAAGTGAATATTATCTTTCACCTGTCATGGAGTCTTAATAAATAAACTCCACTTCAGAAAAAGGTACTCACATTAAAAATGTAACTTGTTTACTACTGGTTAGTGTTTGTACCGCAGTGATGCCCAGAAGACCCAATCCAAGATCTCATGCTTCCAGTGCCGCATTGCTGGACACTCAGATCAATCTATAGTTAAAGTTTAGGCACTTTGGTGTCCAAATCTGTCACAGAAAGGTGTGTGCATGTCTCCCTGTGGCCATGGGAGCAGCGGGAAGAGGACTCGACCATCTGTTGAGGCCATTTCATCTGATGATGTTCCTGACCAAGGTCTGAGAGCTGGACACCTCGCCCTGTGCCCTATCTGTGAGCAAATCCTGGAGTAACGCACTGTGAAGCAACAGAAGCAATCTCAGGGTTACATATGGCTTTTTGTGGCTACTTGCACAGTTATTTACTGAGCTTTATCATCAAAGTGGGTTGGACACTACACAGCCCAAGTGGTTTGTATCATGGTAGTGGTTCAGTGTGTGTGTGTGTTGAGGAATGAGTCAGCTACAAAACGTCTTTCAGCAAGTCAAGTTTTTCCTCAAAGCTTTGTTCTTTAGTCTGATTGTACACAAGTTTTAACAAAAGATACCAAACAGTTCCCTCTGTAGACAAATAAAACCATACCCTGTTTAGGCTACATTCCCAAACATCAACATCTGATGTGAAGCACAAGGTCCATGGAGTTGCTGTGCCTGATGGGGCAGAGCGAGCTGGGGGTTCTTCCCTGTTCGCTGCCTACAGGGCACCTCGCATGGGAGCTTCATGTTTTTTGGGGAGCCTTTTGGAATCTGGAACCATTCCCAATAATGCATCCTCTAGGTGCTGCCTTATTTTATTTCTGCAACTCCACTTAAAGGTTTTGGGGATTGAATTTTCTGTAGTAATTCCAGTCACTCCAGGAGTGACCACTTGAGCCATTTCGGCCATGACATGAGCTGTGCACGTGCAGTCTGAACCCACTTTGTCAATACGAGCTGTACAATGCACTCACAAAAGATCTCTTGGCCAGCTCAGTGAGCGCGTGCTACAATAACGGTCTGGCTGCCAGTAAAACAACATGAAAATACATATTGATATTTCAATTACTTTTTAAATTGTACTTGCTGAGATCCCTGTGCCTCACTTGGGCATTAAAGTATGGATTGTATCTGATTCTGAGAACGCATCGTTTTGTCTGTTCAATGCATATGATAGCTTATACTTCCCTCCTTGGGTAATTGCCTCAGCTTTAAAGAGTGATCCTAAATTGTGTTTACACAATAAATTAATGTTCACTTCTTGTGGACAAAATATTGGAATCTGTAGGTGCAATTTTCGCTGCTCTCCTTCCATGATCTGGATCATAAATAAGCAGCAATGAATGCTCATGGGACAGTGCAAGGGTTTCTCACAAGCTGTTGCTTTAACAGGTCTTTTATGGCTAGAGTGTTGAGGAACTAACAGTTTGAAACGGAACCAATGGTGGTTGTAAATACATCTCTTAACGAGGATATATCTTCGTTTTTTTCCCAGGAAATCAGATGATGGCAGAACATAGGTTCCTGAAGAACCTCCTTTTGAAGGCAAAGGTGACCTCTTTTCAGTAACATATTAATGGGTATCATGCGGACAGCTGCTGTGACTGCAAGGCAAGTTTTTTTTTATTTAAGGAGGAAGAACTCATACTTGTCACTGGGGAAAATTTTAAATGCACAAGAAGTGTCTCATGTAGTACAAAATACTACTGTGCTCTTTCCTGAGGCACATGCTTAGATAGGATTTTCTCTAAAGAAAATTAGGGGGAAACATTGCATGCCAGATGTCTTCTTGAGCATGCTTGCTAAACAAGGTCATGGTAATTCATCTGGGTTCAAAACAGTTTCACTTACATTATCAGGGAATAACTGAGACAGAATGAAAGGTGCAAATCTTAAAAGTAATAGATGAATTTTATTTTTTTTGTGGTATTCTGAATGGCAATTGCATCCTCTGGTTAAAGGAAACCAAATGAAGTTTGCTTATGAGTGCTGCTCACCTGTACCTCTGCCGAGACCAGGGACAGAGGAAAGCAGAGGGAATGGTTTAAGCTCTGCCTGCTCCCGTGTTACTGTGAGGCTGGAGCAGCAAATGTGGTTCTGCCTCCTGCATCTCAGAGAGGATGTTGAAGAACTAGAAAGGATGTCCCAAAGAGATGTAGTAAAGACACAAGGGCAGGAAAACATGCTTCCTGATGTGAGATTTGCAGAGCTAGAGCTGTTTGTCTTATCAGAAAGATTTCAGCCTTGATTTGATTACAGAGTTTACATGTCGTCACGAGGAGTAAATATTCTGTAGGTATTATTCCACCCAGTGCCTACAGGCATAGCAAGAACCAGTATCTGAGAGTTAAAATAAAATCTATTTATGTTTCAAATAGCACATGCATTTTCACTGTTGTTGTGCTTGGCCACCAAGAGAAGCAAACGCAAGGGAGTTAGTGGGTAGTCCATCTAGATGCCTAAAATCGTAGCAATGCGTTTCCCGAGGCTGTGACAGCAGCTGTTGGCATCCAGCCCCTCTCCAGCCGAGTGACCACCAGGCGGGAGCCCCACTCCCCAGGGCTGATACCCCCCACAAGGTCCCAGCCCTTGGCTGAGCCGTCCGTGCACCCGTCCGCAGGCCCACGGCCGTGTCCGGCTGTGCCCCTGGTGCGGCTCCACCCGGGCAGGGTTACGGCAGAGGGTGCTCCAGCTCCCCTTGGCCGGGCAGCCCCAACCCTCTGACCTCCCGGGAGAGGCCGAGGAGCTTCCCCTGCAAATTCTCCCAGGAGGAGCAAGCCAGTTAATCCAGCCGGGCTGGCGTTCCGGGGTCAGGTTGGTGAAAGTTCTTAGGTCTGCGAATTAAATCGCTGTGCAAATGTGAGGGCCTTGAGAGCTGTTGCTGCCTGTTTGGGTTGGGATTTTTGTTGTTTTGGGGTTTTTTTGGAGGGGGGCTTTGGCTGGGAAGCTGGAGCAGCGCCGTGTATGCGATTCCCACCGAGGGTGGTTATGAAAATACCGCTCTCACGATAGTTAACGAACAGAATTAACTCGGCTGGGAGGCAGAGGCAATATTCCTCTAATTTGTCCTCCACAGTCTTTTCCCCACCACACTGTTGGTGAAAGGGCATTCTTGTATCAAAGCTCTGACAGGACTTTTAATCAAAATAATCCATTTTAGAATAATTTCTCATTTATGTTTCCTGTTTCCCTTTCTCTCTCTCTTTTTTTCTTTTTTCTTTTTTTTTTTACTTACTGCAAAAAAAGTTAAAAAGGGCAAGGAGGAACATGGAAAAAAAATACACTACTCATTTCCCGGTTTTGTTTTTAAAAAAAAGAAAAATTGGATAACTCTAAAAATCCCTGAAGCACTGCTTGTGAAAATTTCCTATTTCAAAATCAGGCCAATATCTGCGCTTGGGGGAGAATTCCTCCAGCTAACTCCAGCCAGTTCTCATAATCTTTTTAAAAGACTCTCTTAATATTCAAGCTAAGGATGGAATATCACCTTCTCCCTACAAGAGGAAAGGGAGCAAGACAGAATGACATGGCAAAGGAGAAAATCAGTGCTTATTCTCTCTCGTAGAGTCCCCACTCTGCAACACAGGGTTGGGAATGGACGAAGGAGAAGGGATCCCTGCAACAGCCCCAGATGCGGCAGGACCTGCAGAAGAAGGTGATGGGTTGGGAGGGGAGAGAAGTCAACTGGCCACAGCTGGGTTTTATGGGTCCTCTCTAACTGCACAAAGGCTGCATGGAGATGCTGGAACCCTCCGAGGCAGCAGGGCCATAAATGTGCTCCTTGGCATTTGGAGGTGCAGCATACTGTGGGCTGGGGTTTGTTGGTCAGTCTGGGTTCCCTGCTCCTCCAGATCTTCAAGGAAAAGCTTGGTGTTTGCTCTCTGACATTTTGGTTGCTAGAGGACTGTTCTTAAATTACTGTGGTTCATGTACAAAATACTGCATATGTAGAAAATGTCATGGAAGTGCAGTTGAGTCCTGAGTTGACCTCTGCCTAGCCCTCAGATCTTTCAGCTTCTTATTAGATCTGTCTCGCAGTGTAAGACATGCTGCTCTCCCTGTCCTATACAGTGCACAAAGCTGGCTTCCCAATGCACATACCTAATTTGTAGCTAATACTCTCATTGTGGCTACTTTAATAACAGTATAGATTTTTTTCTAAATGAGATGCACATGTGGCTCCTAAGCCAACAATTTTCTGTTTCAGATTAAGCGTATTTTTTTTTCCCCGAGATGCCACATCATACATAATTTTCTAGAATGTTTTCTATTAATCTCATTCTTAGGCTTTATCAAAAGAGCACTGGAGCAATTAAGGAGCAGATCGTGACCTACCTTGCAGAGAAGGAGAGGATGTGAGAAATCTACTTACACCATCACACTGACCTTTTTCTTCGCAGGTAATAGCCTTAAGTCAAAGGTATAGTATTGGTTTAAGAATATTGTTTCTAAAGGTGGGAGTCCTGGCTATTTTCTCCCCTGCCAAGGCTCCTAGAAAGCATATCTCTGGCGGGATGCAGAGCTGCTCAGTGGTATCTCCTCCTTCCAGGACAGGCTGGAAATTCAGAAGACGCCTGTGACATTCTTGCAAGGCCACAGGCAATGAGTACAATAAGGACAAGCTGAGATCTTGAAGGGGAACAAAGTTATAACTCAACCAGCTGGAGCTGAAAAAGGTCACTGGCCCAGCTCCAGAAAGACTGGTATGTTTTGATGTTTGTGGAAGATCCTCATGTTTCCTACCAGGACACACTGCTGGGATGAGACCATGCCAGAGCAAGTTTATGATGCTGAGGCATCTCCCGGCTCTGACTGCAGCAGAAATACCTTGTGGTTTCCCTCCATCTGGGTGAAATTAGTAAGTCCTGGAACACATGAAAATTAATAATAAAAATAAAAAGCTTTCCTTCTACCCCTGATCACCTCCTCTCACTGACACAATTTCAAGATTTAAAATCAGTTTGTATCGTGTCCAGAGATTGGAGTTATGATTGTAAAGTGTCCATTTAGAACAAGGAAATTGAGGCAGAGCAGTTAATCAATAACAATACGGGAAAGTAAAGACTCAGACGGTCACTTAGAGCTTGCATGCTTAGCTGGGTAAGGGGAATTTCAGAAAACTTCTGTCTTTTACTGCTCATGTAAGTTTTGTATTATGAACTTTCAAGTCCAGAGAGAAGTGGTGCTTTGTGTTGTACTACTTCACCCAGCATTATAAACCCATTCATTTACAGGGAGCGGATACTTCATTATGAATAATCCCAGAGTGTTTCACTGCCTGTTGTACAAACTGTACGCTCGGGCCCATTTCATACAGCCGTGAAATGCCACCAGCCCTCAGGTGAAACAAAGCAACTCTTCAGCAGCACAAAGCGAAGTTGCACAGCAATTTAGGGAAGGAAGTGAAGAATAATGGATTCATTTGAAACTGCAGGGGATTTTAACTTTGCAGAATGCAATTACCAGAACTGGAGTTTATCCAGGACACTGGGGTTAAGACCTCATCTATTACAAAAGATGCCACAGAACTGCCAGCATCCTTCCCCTCATTTCCTCCACGTTACTCACTGGGCTCCTCAGTACACTGAAAGAGGCCAGTCCTGTTCAGATTGTGAGAAATGATGAGACCTCAGGGCAAGGTGCAGCAGGAAAACTAGTATTTCTCACTAACCAGGGCTTTCTCTTTGCATGTGGTGCAAAGGGCTTGGTATTGGAGAGGGAAATGAAGGCTCTGAGGTGTGTGACTCTATCCAGAGCCATCAAACCAGGGCAGCTGCTCGTCTGTGGTGTGAGTGTGGAAATAGCAGCGTAGATTTGCAGCCTAAATTTGGTCATTAGTACCTTGAACCAAAAACGGACCATACCCTGACTGAGTTTATACATGGTAGACTGAATTCATTTAGATATCTAAATACTTTTTAATTTGGATCAGAAATCCCACGTTTCAATGGAGACAATGCCTCTAACATCCTGGCTCACAGAAAAGAGCAACATGGCCGAAAGATTTAAACCTCACCTGCGTGGGGTTTCTTAGGAGCCCTCATGAGCTGTTTGAGTTTCAGAGAGCTCCCTGACCTCCCCAGTCCAGCTCGCATCAGGACCTCCACTGCCTCTCAACTGTACCCATGGTCCTTCCCGTGGTTTGATAACTTCAGGGAGGTTGGACTAGATGATCTCTAAGGTCCCTTCCAGCCTACGCCATTCTATGATTCTATGATCTGAAAAATAACCAGAGCCCTTTCTCTTGCAGTATTTGCACCCAGCAGAATGAGAGAGAAGAACTAGATGCCATCGAGCTGTTTTTTAAAGGAGGAGCAGAGCTGGGGCTGATGCTCAGCACCATGACCCGGGGCTGCCCCTCCTCCCCTCTCGCTGCAGGCAAATAAGTGGCGTCGGCTCTGCAGAGGAGGAGAGGAGGTGTTTGTTCAAATATATGTATATTTTTAACTCCCACAAAATTACCGGTCGTGAAACTTTGGGAGAAGCACTTTTTTTTAACTCGGCATTTTTATTATTTTTTTTTTAACTTGGCTCGAGTGCATCTGGACAGCTTTCAGCTGATTTGTGAGATATAAAAGTCAGTGTTCAACACTTCTATTTCTGGGCATTTAACTGACTAAATTAAAAGTCAAGAAGTCTTGTGTCTTTTTGCCTAGAGATCCAGATACTAGGTGTGCTCAGTGCTGGAAATTTCTAACTGTCTTAACTCTCCTCCATTTACTGTTGGGAGTGTTTAGGTCTTATTTAAATGTATGTAGTTAACTACCCACAACTACTCTATTTTCACAAGTCTGTTGAGAATAGACAAGTAAATAAAAGAAGTCTCCATCACAGAAAATGCATAACGGATTATGCTTGTCTACTCAAAGGTGCTGGGGGAAAGTTACCAATTACTAGTGAACCCCCAATAAATAATGCTTCAATCTTGTAACTGCAAATCTTTCAAATAGAATCTGGCTATTTCATGCCCTGCACCATAAATCTCTGCCCCTGATGAGTAGGCTTTGAATGGCTGGGCGAAAATAATTAATCAAGATTAAATCAAAAGCAGCATGCTGCATGTGAAGGCAGTGTTAGCCAGGATGCATTCCTATGAACAAAATCACTTAGAAGTCGCTTATAAATCTGCGGTATGTCTGGGGCTGATGTGAGGAAATGGGACTGGTATAGATTTTCAGGTTTTATTGTGCGTAGCTATTGCGTGTAGTTAAGTCCTCCTGCTCCTGCAGCCAGCATCAGATTTCAGGCCACGTGTATTCTGTGTCTTCATCTACTGAAGGCAATAGGTAATGATGCTGGGCTGAAGGACCGCTCTCCCACCCCTACTGCAACGGCACTCAGCAAAGCAACATCTGATTTCTACCAGCAAAAATGCAAAGAGGAGCAAAATCAACAAGAGGAACCTGGGGAGATCAGACAACACTTGTGATTTTACTGAGTAGACGAAGGACATGCAAAATGTGGAAAAGCAAGCATTATTAGGGTACAGTTTTACTCCATTTTAGCTGCAGATTGGAAGTGACAGTGTTCTGATAGCTACTGCTCTGAGAATTGGCCCAGTCATTGGGTGTTTCTCCACTTTTTCTCTTGTATTTATTGCCCATTAATGAATCAGGACTTACTCTTCACAAACACTGATTGAGCTAAAGCTGTGTCTGTGACACAGCCAAGAGCAATGCTCAGAAATACAAGAATATACACTTGCCAGCAACAACAGGTAAATTAAATATGCATCAGAGATGGTCTATTTACTTAATGCAAAATAATGCTCTATTTCAAATTCGTCCTTAATATCCTCTCTTAAACTCGTCTACTGTATTTTTCACACGTAACATTTCTGTCTGGAATATTTTTCAGCTTATTTTCTCCAGCTCTTCTCTAGGGGAGCAAAGATTTGCATAACATTAGGTCAAAAGCCCGCTGAGGATATACTACATGGAAATTTTGTAAAACAGATTCATCCTATGGCTGTGAAGGGGAACTAGGCTCAGAACGTGGCTTTACAAAGGCACCAAAAGCCAGACAATACCCAAAGGTACCAACAGTGCCTGGCAGAAAATGTGAAGGCTCTGAATAGTTAATAGATCCATCACTACGGTACATAAAAAAGACATTATCAGGGCAATATAAAATCTCCCCAGAAGAATGATAAGGTGGTTACTGAAAAGTGATTATGATTCATAAGCCCATAGAAGGGGCAGGGCTGGTGCCAAGTGTCTCAGCACAGAGGAGTCACCTTTAATGTATTGGCTGTGCACCTACAACTCAGTACTGGAGCACAACCTGTTACCCTCAATTTCCATCTCTCAGCATGGATAAAAATTTCTGTTCGGGATAATTTTTAACTTTTCAGTAGGGAATAATACACATTTTCTTGGAATTCTATCTTTCAGCAAACGAACAATAACCTTAACTTCTTTATTAGCCTTCATCATTCAGCAGTCATGCTGAGAAGATTAATAGTAATAGCCGTATTTTATTATTTGTATAGCAGGTTGTAAGGGAAATGAATGTTAGTTTCTGTGTCAAATGAAGGTCACCCTGACCACCACTTATTCTAGGGAAATTGTGGTGTAACTGGTGCTATAGTTCAACTTCAGGTAATAATATTAATGAGGAAGGGGAGAAAAACAGCCTTAAAAGTTCAGTATACAAAAAAATATCTGTGATGTCCAAACAAAATCAATAGCACAGCATGAAAAATGTGAGAGGAATTAAAACAGGTGATCTTCCGGATCATTTAGAAATACTTCATCCTGACCTGTAGTTTCAACTAAAGAAAACACGATTTTTTTCACCTAAACTTTTGTCCATTTTTTCAGTGAACTCCAACCCGACTAGAAAGAACCCAAGTCACATAATTCCACCTCCTGGTTGTGTTTCTCCTCTCCCTGCCCTGCCTGGTGGTGTTTGGGCACCACAATGTGCTGCAGCTGGTGGGTGAGATGCGGTCAGGTAGGAGAGGGCACCATGGGCCACAATACAGCACAGGGAACCTGATTCTAAGGAATTCTGCTGGTTTTGGGGGTCTTAATATCATTTCTTTTTCAGGTCTTGGGGGCATCTCTCTGTTCTTGGTCTCGGGGTAGTTATGTTCCTCAAAATGTAGCTGAGGAAGGAAAGATGAGAGAGCAAAAATGTCCCCAGTGAAAATCATGGGCAAAAAGTTCTCAAGTATTTTTGCTGTGATCTTGGGGGACTCTCACCCCGGCGTATCAGCTCAGTGTACCACAGAAAGCACTTTGCTACTATAAACATCATTCAAGCTCCTTCATAATATATCTCTGCTGTCTATGCTTACACTATCTGTGGAAGCTTTGGGGGCAATTGCTTACTCTAAACACCTGTGAAGTCTTTCTTTCCCCCCTGCACAACCTGATGCATGGACTCCTGTGTTCTCTCTCTTAGCTTACTCTGAAAATGCCCATATTTGCACTCTAAGTCAGAACTGGGCTCTTCAGCTGCAGGCAATCTGCTTGAGTTGATTCTGTTTTCAAACCCATCAGTTACATCAGGTGCTGATAAAAAAGAGAGGCCCCAGGAGGTTCTCATGAGTGCCTGATGACCACATGTGTTCTCCATCCTGATAAGTAGGTTTTAGAAGGGGGAAGAAAGAAAGGAGCTGGGTGTAGTTTCTCCAGCCTGGGGAGGTTGGCGTGTGGAGAAGAAGGAGAGGACATGCTCAGGACTGCTAGCGTCATCTCGGCAGGACGGTAAGTGAAGCCTGCTGGCTGGTCTAGCCCTTGCTTTGTACCCCAGTGTTAGATCAGTTTGAACTGTGTGAAGTTTAGTCTGGGTTTAAATCAAGAAGTTTGCGGCTGCAACTTTTGCATTGTCTTCCAAAAAACTTGTCTTCTCTTGTCCTACTGACTATGGCATTGTCCTTCCTGCTGCTAACTAGCATTTGTGTTATAGATGCTGTTGAATAATAGACAGTGCGTGTAGGGGGAAGAAGCCATGTAGTGGGCATGCAAGAATAGAAATGATTCTTAAAATATGTTGAGGTGGAAAAACAAGGATTAGAAGAGGATAGCCATTGTCTCTTTATCTGTAAGAGATTTTCCCCACCCAGAATTAGTCTTGAGAATCTTCCTGCTCTTTCCAAAAATAAAGGTTCTCTTATATCTAAAACACTTCAGAGTAATTTCATCTCCTGTTTAACTCCTGGCTAATAATTTCATCTTTCATTTCCTCCTATTGTTCCCCCTGGCATGCATCCCATCTATTATAAGCCCCAGATACCATAAAGTAATTTTTTTAGCTTTAGGGAGAGGCAAATAAGAGTCAAGTGGTTTGAAGTAAGGTTTTTATAGCAGCACAAGTTCTGGAAGTATTACACAGAGACTAGTACTAAAGAAATAGCTCCATGGGAAGAAACCGGAGTGAAGAGACAAAGCAGCCCTAGCTTTCTGTAGGAGCTGTATTACTGCCAAGGCAAGGGTAATTACTCCAATTTAGGACTCTAATGCAAAATGGTGCTTTGCAGACTCTAAGGTGAGATACGAGGTTTTCATAGGCACAAAGTAACCAGTTAGACAAACACTCCTGGGAGCCGAATTTTCCTGAAAATCTCCATCTAATTACTGTACTGAAAAAGCTGGCTGCAAAACAGTGTATTTACATAATTTAAATGTCTGTAAATATGGCTTTTGCCTCTATGTCTGCATGCACAATGACAGGAACTGCAGAGTCCATCAGCTGGGCTTGAGTGTGAATTTCCCAGCAGGGATTGGGCTCTGCTATATCATATCTCAAGATGTTGTGCTGCCTCCACATCTTCCTTTTTTCCTCTGTAAGAAATCTCTCTAAGACTTTATCTTTCTTTTATCCTATGTAGATGGATCAGAATCGCCAGAACCTCAGTGAAACCTGAGTTAGAAAGCTTGTCTGACAGTGTTAAGCACAACATTGTGCTCTGCTGATGAACCCCTCTGCATCTGTTTCTTTTTCCTCCTATACTTCTACAGCAATATCTTGCCTACCAGGATGCACTAAGGTGTACGAGTACTCTTGGGCTGTTTGGATGGGTCAGGATGATGGAGCTTCCTGGAGGACACATAAAATTGCTCCTACTGGCAAAGCTGTGAGGAACAGGAGGTGCAGATGCTGGGGTTTTATTTGCACGGGTGCTCCTCATCCAGTTCAGTGACAAAATGTCTAGCACGCAGCAGATGGAATACTGCAACACAGAATTGATCCAGGAGACCCAAATCATAATAAATACTCTACAGATTACCCTTAAGTTTGAAGCAGAAAATCTAGGTGCTGTCCTGGATTGGCACGCCTGTGTGTTTTCCTGCCTTGCTCAGAGGTATAAGGGATGCCTTATAACCTGTAATGCAAGTAGCTGGCTATGCTTTGGTGTGTAGAACTCAAGATTAATCAGAGAATTTTCTTGTATATCACAGCTTTTCACCAAGCTCTTCATCTTCCTTGCCTCAGGGTCCTGAGCCAGAGGGAAGGCTGATGCTTTGCAGGCATTTCCTGACATTGTGTATTTCAGTAGTGTAAGAACAACTCTGCCAGTCTTAGGGAACCTAAAATATTTCTTGAGGATATCTTTCACAAGTCACCTTACCTCTTGTACCAAATGTAGCCCTTATGGGAACTAAAGGCCAGAAAATTGTGGCTTGGGTTTTCTGAAGCATTTTTTTGTGGAAAGGCTGTAGGAGGGCTACTAGAGAGGGAAACTTAAGTTTAGAAAGTGAATAAAAACAATAAGGTTACAGCAGTGGTTCTACCAGGTCGGTCCAAGGTCCGACTTCATTTGAATGTGGGATACTAATATCAGAGGTAATGGTGAAGTCCTCATAAAAAAAAAAAAAAAGAAAAAAGATGCCTCAAATAGAGTTAGGAAATGAACAAGTTTGCCATTAGACACACATAGTTCAGATCTGTCCAAAATATTGTCAATGAATTCAGATCTCTTGCAATTTGGTCTAGATACAGGCTTTCATACAAAATTATTGAGGTACTAAATGTTCATTTCTCTCTGAAGAACTGTAAGGGCCAATACTAAGGGGAGTGTGATGGCTATGTTTTACACTAGTGTGTGAACTTCTTGGAAGGATACAGGAATAAAGTTTTTTGTGGCGTGTGCTGGAATGAAACTGTGCGGAGCCACAGTTCCTTGTGCCAACGCGTGGCATGTTTTTAATGGCCTGTGTATTTCCAGCAGCTCCCCAAGACCTGTGCTTGCTGTGCTGTTCACGTGTAGTCCTGAAACTCTTGAACCTTCCAGCGACTCTGGTGTGTTTAAGGACAGTGTGTGAGGACCTAGGCTTGGCCCTAAAACTGTTGATTTTTTAAGACCTTACTCTTCTGGATTAACTGCTGTCCACCTGTAACTGTGTCTTGGATTTAATGAAGAGTTATGATGATAGCCAGGTTCTCACCCTTTATGGAAAGGCAGCACTTCATAAACACTGAAATGTGCTCTTTCTGCACCTGTGCTGGTTTCCTACAAACCTGGAAATGAAATTATGTGGCTGCTGTGTTAGGACTATAGCTATTGCTAACAGATTCATCAGAAATACCTAAATAGGGAAAGGAATTCCATATGGTCTGGAAAAAACAAACAAGTACCACACAAATGTGGTACAGTGTTTCTTGAAAAGGAGGAAAGAGCGTATTTGCTCTTTTCTTCTTGCAGTATGAAGTTTCTGCAATGTTAAAACAAAAGCCTCCTTCAACTTTGTATCAGCTCCTTGAGCTCCCAGGGTTCGTTTCACCAGCACCTCTACCTGTTGCGTGCTGGTGGCTGAGGTTCCCTAAGTATCTTTTATGTGATATACACAGTTGTCTGTTATGAATGACACCTTGCAAGGAGAAAATGGACATGATCTCTGTTTTAGAGCTTCAAGAGTTCAGTTTCCAAAGAGGGCCAAAATCTTGGTACCATTTAATGTGTCTGAAAGTCCTGATATCTCTGGACTGTGCCACCACGCTTGTGAAATCACCTGGGTTTTTCTTGTTCTGTGTGGATTTCTTTTCTCCTTGATCTCTCCAGAAAGACAAGTTGAACTGGGAAGACAGATAACAAATGGGAAATTATTGGAGCACAGGTAGACTGTAAAACTCTAAAAATAATTAAATTGCTGATGTTGAGCTGCAACAGCTAGTGAGGGCTTCTTAAAGACCCATAAGGGAAAAGAAATAACTGTAGGGCCTTTTAGAAACATCTCAGATACTTTAGTCAGCTGTGAGATTGGATTATTTTAAATTTTGTGTAAACCCTTAAGTAAATTGTTATAGCTCATGGAATCAAAATAGGTGTTTGGGACTGATCCATTTCATGTAGCTACTGGTGTAACCCAGTAGCAATAACATGATTTTGATCTTTGAGGCAGGATTCCTACTTGCTGTAGACAATGAGTTTTGATTCAATTGCAAAAACTCTAAAAAAGGCAAGAGGACAGTTTCCTGAAAATATCACAGCCACCCTCTCCTCACCCCATTAAGAGACACAGGAAGATTAGGAAGGGCAAGGAGAAGGGGAGGCCTTTCAAGAGGAAAAGGGAGTAGAGGATATTTTTGGAGGGTAGCCTAATGTGGAGCAAAAGGAAAGAGAGAACAAGATCTGCAGTATTTTCAGCATGGAAAGATGCAGAGAAAAGGGTTATTCTCTTTTTTTGTTGTTGTTGTTTGGTTTTATTTATCTGGTGGTAAGTCCTCAGGAGAGCTGTGAAAAACTAGCTGTATATTTAATACAGAAAAATTGATTGTTTCACTGTGGAACTTGAGGAAAGAAAGCATGCTGATGAAAAAATCCCTGAAAATGTGGCAGACCAAAGTAAAAATCCATGGTGAGAGAAGTGTGAGTTGTTAGATTGTCCCCAACTGGAGCACTCTGAAGATCCTCTGAGGTGGGAAAAGATGTGGATATGCTGATCTGGAGCATCATTGAAGCTGTTAAGTGACTTTAAATCGTTGTGGGAGAAAGTGAGTGCTGAACGTGTAGATACCCAAAAAGATAACGAGAAGTCTGTTAGCAGTCTGCTATAGTGGAGACACTGGCCTGAGGCAGCAAAGAGTTAAAAACTAAAACAAAAACTCTAGGTGGATTGAGCATTAAAATATTCTGACACTCATTATATTAAGCAGACGATTATTTACTAGTGGCACCAGAGAGAGCACATGAATTCTCTAGATTGGAACAAATGCAGTGATGCAGTCTAGGCTATTTTTAATAGTAAACTTTGGACACAGTGTGCTGAATCTAATGTGTCTCAACATTACGTGCATCATTTAAAGCTTTTATAAACAGCCATGCTTTTTCAAGAGTCAGTTGTTAGGCAAGCACTTGGGCAGCACTACAGAGGAGTGACGTAGCAGCACGATAAACTTTGCAGAGACCCAAGTTAGGGCTTTGAGATGGCTAAATGTTTGGGAAAATGGATTACGTGGGAAGGAGGGGTTGTTACGGGACTTGTCAGGCCATATTGACTGTGCCAACGATGTACACATCAAGCAAATTCTCTCCAGCTTCCAAATTCCCAGAGTCCTCTAGAGATCTGTGCCAACCAAAACAGGAACAGGTTGCTGATGAGCTTTCAGCAAAGGATGGTGAATTTCTTCTGCTACTTACAATAGCAAAGCCCAGCAGCTGTACAAGGCAGGATGCCTCTCCCTCCTGCCTGTGTCAACCAGTTGAATACCCGAGAGCCCTGACTCTTCCTCTCTCCTGCAAGATTGCTGCATTCCTGTTATGCACGCAGGATTGGCTGCGTGACAATCTTGTCAGAGCTATTGAGGGAGTGATTTTTAATTTGCAGCGTAAGCTGCCCTGTTTAGATACCTGTGCCTCTTGGGTCCTGAGCTGTACTTCTGTTACTTCCCTGGAGACATTACATTTTAAACAGCTGGTAGCTTTGGTGCAGGAGAGGGTGTGTGTATTTGAGGGGGTGCTATAGTGGCTTACGTTCCCTATTTCTCACCTCAAACATGAGTTCTGGAGCTGACCTGCAATGCAATACAATGGAGAACTGTAAGAAACGAGTGCAGTTGGCGTGGGACCCCACATATTTAGTATAGGGCCCTTTTTGGGGGGAGGCTACCTGTTGTGTGTCCTTAGAAAAGGAGCTTGCAGATCATGTAGGAAGGCAGTGCATCAAGAGAGGAAACAGTTTTATATATGTATGGGACATAACCGTCTTCTGTTACTCATCTTACCTCTGCGCAGGCAAATACACTGACAAACCATTGGAAAAATTACACCAAATACGAAGCAGCAACTGAATGACTTAAACCCAAAAGAGCAACGCAGAGCTGGCGTTCAGAGTCTGTTCCCAAGTGCTTTTGTCATCATCTGTTAAAAGTGCTGCATACCCGCCCAACGGATGCAATTCCCATGGATCTCTTGGCAGTACTTGAGTTACATCCCACCCCAGGGGAGCTGACCCTTGCTTCACTGAGGGAGGGGGGGAAAAGTCCCTCTCAGGATTCAGTGACCCTGTTCCAGCTTGACCATGTACTTCCTGAAGGCTTGCTGAGGTCGTACGTGTTAACTCACCCTGTTCCTGCGTAATAAAAATTGGCAAATTTCTCTGGAGAGAGTCCATGACTTGGCACTTATGGAGCAGCATCAGGCTGCTGAGTTGTGCGTCTTTTCTTGACAGTTCACATGGTGCTGTGACCTGTTACCATAAACTGGAGCAGAGAGATGCAAGGCAGAGTTCAAAACGAAACAAGGAGAAGGTACTACCTCTTGCTGTGAAAGGCCATCCTAAACAATTCATCTAGGATCAGAAAGGTCATGTTGTAGAGTAAATAAATGGAGTCAGCATTGACAGCAGTTCTTCCCTACCAACGGGAAGAAAGGAAGAGAGCATGTGTTCTTGAAACATGAATCAGCAGCGGATAGGGGAGTTTAGAACTCTTTGCTTACAAAATGTAATATTCAAAACTATAGAGGGAAAGATTAATTAAATTAAATCATGAAAATACAGGAAGAGAAACAATGCAAAAACAAGTTAGAGAAAGGAGAAAGAAAAAAGAGTTCAGAGAAGATGAAAGAGAATAGTGAAGAGAATGATCAAATAAACTAATTTTAAAATAGAAATTGAAGAGGGATGTTCTCTTTCCCATTAGATGCTCAGATTAAAATTAAAAACAAGGTGTTTGGAAAATAAAGGTAATGAATGCAACAGGAACTAGGATACTCTCATCAAAACACGGAAAGCTTTCAAAATACCCTAGGATAGAGAGCGATGGGAAAATTTCTTGCCTACACTGTCAACAGCCTCTCATCGAATTCTTGCAGCATTCTGTTGTTTGCTTGATCTGTCTGGAGAGCTGATGATAATGGAGTGAGGAGGAGGAGGAGGGGAGAAAAAAGACCTGAAGTTTGGCCCTGGCATATTAAGACAGAAATCAGCACTTCTAAAATTGTCTTCATTTTTTTCCCACTTGATAGTTCTTACAGACAACTTCAAATGGAAACAATTGAAATGTGCTGTAACTAAAGCTTTTTGTGCACTGCCCCCCAAGTGAAGTGCTACACAATGTCACAGTGGCATGCTTCAATCTCTTTTTTTCAAATTACTTTTTTTGTTAAGCATATGTAGTGTGGTGAATCCCTCAGGTCAGCGCCATTGGCGCAGAAACCATTGAAAAAATATTTCACGTTTGGAGAACTAAATGACTAATGTGGTACCGGCTCGGAGCACCTGAAGATGTTGGTTACCTCTCTCTATCCAGTAGCCTGATTTAATTTTAGGAGCCATCTAAATACATTTACACCTGCTAAAGCTTTACAAAATGAAAGGCTTTGGTATGGAAAATGGGACAGTGTTTCACAGGGATTGGGTTGAATGATCAGTCCTGATCACTGAGGGTATGGCTGTAGGGCCTGGCTGTGCGGATGCTGCAGCCCGTGCTGCCACGGCGAAGCTGCTGGTGCTTGTTTATTGGAGACTGTCATATTGGTGTAGAAGTGACGAATGAGAAAGGGGTCTTGCAATCTCCAGCAAAAGGAGCACGAGGACAGAAGAAAGGTGGACCAGTCTAGCTGAAAAACAAAAACAAAAAAGCAAACCCCAAACCCCTAGAACAAAACACAAAGGCTCACTGGAAAAGCAAGTGAAGTATTTTCTATCTGGATATAGACTGTGTCTATCAGCAACAGCCCTGTTGAGAATGAATTAAATGCAAGTACTGACTAGGAGAGAGGCTTTAGGGTTCCTTTTCCCTTAAATAAAACTGTTGTCTCTTTAAATGAAAGCTTCTACTCTAAAGACAATAAAAATCTGCTTCTGGGATAGCTAGCGATGTGTACTGTACCTGGGACACAGCAGAGGACTCGCATTTCAGGAGAAAAGTGCCAAATGAGAGATGAAGCTCAACAGTCTAAGTTTGCTCAAAACCCAGAGCACTCGAAAACTCAGCATGACCTCAGCTTGCCTGTCCTCCTTGTTTTGATGCTCATCCACAGCTCTGCGTTCCCTGTTGATTTCAGTTTGCCAAGTATGAAAACTGCCATGGCAAAACTACCAGTGATGTACTAGGACTGCTTAAAATAGGTGGCTGTTTTCTTTAGATGCCATAAAGGCAGATGACTGAAAAGGTCTCTTTCCCCATATATTAAGCTCAGCTGCTGCTTCCTTTTCTGATCTAATCTGCAATGGGTGGTTGTCATATCCTGAATACTTCTCCACCTGGATCTCTCTATGGTTTCTGTGAAAAGTCAAACGTTTTTACTGGAGAAATACAATATGCACGGAAATCTGGCAGGCTGTTCATTACAGAAGGCTAAATCCTATATCATCCATCCCGTGACAAAGTCTGAGTGGTTGCGGCAATGTACCATCGCAGATTGCACCTCCAGAATATAAGCACCACAAACTTTGCGCTTTCAGAATAAACACTATGGCTGAAATGTGAAAATGTTTCTACAGATGCTGCAGTGTCACTGCAGGAAGAAAAAAAAGAGCAACGCTGTGTTATTGATTCAGCTGAAATGCTTCTTGCAGAGCAAGCATCAAAGCAAGGCTGTTTTATCAGTTTACATACTTTAAGCTGAAAATCCTCTGCGAGTCAGTTCAGTGACTGAGCAGAACCAGTGTCAGAAGCCTCTGCTTCCTATTCTGCAAATGTAATTTCTGCTCCCTTCCCTCTTTGTGCTGATTTTTGCGACTTGTCCATATGTCTGAACTTGGTAGAGCTTTTTTGATTTTTTTTTAATGAAGAAAACATAGATATGGACTTTTTGAAGAGATTTTGAGTTTAGACAAAAATGGCTGGTTTGCTCTGTTTGTTCCCCTATGAAAGTGTACTGGAACAGGGACAATTTTCTCCATATGTAGAGAATCACAGTGGGGCCAAAAACTACTGTGTCTTGCTTGACTGTGTGTCTGCTGCATCGCGCTTCAGCCATCTGTTCGTCAGTCCCTCTAGCTGTAAAATAGCCTTGGTAAAAGCGATTAGCTGTGAGTGTTTTGAGATTAGTTGGCCTCTCCCAGCCAGGTCTGACTTTAGATCGGGTGCTTTAGTGTGGAGGTCCAGCAGTGTGGCATCCTTACAGATCTCTCTTCTCCCATTTCTGTGCTCTGCTCTCGACCTTAACATCGACACGAGTTATAAATAACTCATACCTTGAACTAATGGTGAGGACAACACAAAGAGAGCTGAGGGAATCTTCCTCATGTAAACTTCGCGGGACGTGTAGCAAGACAAAGCTGCTTTAGGATGTAGGTGAGGTGGGCTCGTTGCTTTCAAGGGTGAAACCTCTGTCTTGGGTGGGAATTTTGTTGCAGTTCCTGGCAGAGCAGGAGTTTTACATACGAGGGCTTTTCTTCTTTGTAGTATTCCCAGGTCACTGGATGGCTGGATATTTCTGTTGTCTTGCTCACAGTAAAACCTGAGCAGTGTAGACTGAGTCATGCTTACAGAGATGTGCTTGAGCACTGAGCAATGTCCATCTCCTGTGGTATCCTACCCCCATGCCCTGCTCTTAACACCAGCCTGAGATTCTACTTGGATGTTTGGTTTTACACATCACCAGTATAGTGGCTCCCAGGAAATAATGGTACCCAAGCTAAGGTACAGTCTGGTATCTGCTATTACTTTTACTTACTACTTGTGTGAAGCCCCCAGAGTTCAGCTGTGGTGGGACTGGTCTAACATCAGCCCCTCTGCCTCTGCTGCTGATGCAGTCAGTGAGAAGGCTGCTCTCTGTCTCCCCTTTTGGACCGAGGACTGTTTTCACCTCTGCTATTCTTTTCACCTCTATTTCTTCCTGAATTGTTAGTCCAGAATCGTATATTTTTGTTGTGCTGGATAAGCCCATGTGGCAGTTTTGAAGAGAGAGAATGAGCACAGCAGTTCTTTTTTTTGGGGACGCTCTGTTCCAAAGCACAGGAAGTTGTAAAATTGCTGATAATGAGATAGTTCATTCATAGCTGATGCCAGAAATGACTGCCTTCTGTCAAGGCACCATCTTCATGAAAAAGAGCTAAGGATCGACAAAAGCACAGAATTGTCAGTTCTGAATCAGTTACTGTGGATGCTTTTTTTGCCCTGAAGTCTGTTATTTTCAGCTATTTCCCTCAGGAGGAGTAAGTAGTCTTAGTCCAGGCTGGACTCTGCTCACTTTTTTAGTAATTAACAGCCCTTCTCCAGTGCCATCTTTCTGCTGTGAATTCTACTGACCAGATGCCAAAGGTTGTTTTGTGAGCTGTTGTAAATGGTTGACATTTCAGCTCCCGTATTGTTACTGAGACGCCTTGAGAAATATTTTCTAAATATACTTCCCAATATCACAATCATTTTATATTTACTTCTAAAAATGCATGAAGATGTGTTAGCCCATGGAAGAAAACATCTCAATACTGAAACATGATTCTTGGTGCTAAACAGCCATGCTACTTTTATGGGTATAATTTAGATCAAACTAAATTATGGGTACATGACAGCATGTCTCTCATTCCAGCAAAAAAATAATGTTTGAGGTTTTTTTTAATTTTCTTGAATAGCTTCCTAGTTTTGTACTTAGCATACTTGTGGAAAAACAAATGATCTAGAGGAGAGGGGTTTGATATTAATTCTGTTTTCCCATCTTTGGTCCCACTCTATCTCTGGAACATCAGGAGATATATCATGACTTCAGGGAGGATAGTTCATGGCTGTTTCTGGTTACAGGCCCGCCTAGGAATCTAAACAATATTACAGGACACGCTGGAGCACAGATTACTTGCAACAAGGGCACATTGACCTGCATTTCCTTCTTTCATTACTGCTTCTTTTATTTTTGTGAGCGTTTTTTTAGGAGCAGCCTTGGCTATAAAACTGCTGGCAGTCCATTCCCCCTTCATTTCATTTGTGGCTTCCCTCCTGAGACTTGCAGTGAGGCTCATAATTAAATTGTCCAGAAGACTTGCAAAAGGCAGATGATGTGATGGGGGCCCTGTAAGTCAGGGTCCTGTGTCCTTTCTCGAGGTATCAGATAATGTTAGGTGGAAGGGGAAAGCACATTGTACACCGTGACTTTAAATGCTAGTGATTTCCTACTCGCTTGTATCTATTGAGGGCCCTCAGAGCAAAATCATTCAGGGTCCTGGTTCTGGTAGTCTCCTTGCCTTTTAAGAAGGGCCACGGTGAAGCCATGAGAAAAACGAATCTTGTTCTGACTTTCCCATAAAATTTCTCCCCTCTAACTTTCTAATGTTGCTTTTTAGATGGATTAAGAGCTGTTGTTCAAGGCCAGGCAGATATCCAGAACACTGTGGTTTTTTCAACTAGAGCAAAAACAAATATAGTCTTCCTAATCACACCGATGTTCTTGCTGCCTCAGATTTGCTGATGCAACAGTTATATTTGCCACACTGCCTTAGGACTGACAAATGGCAGTGAGATTGTGATGGCTGCTTTGACTTTTGCTATGTCGATTTGGTAAACAAATTTATGTAGTTCTACCCAGGGTTGTGCCTAAGAGGATACAATCTAGGAATTCACTTTTTATATGCCATAATTTGTTGGTATCTGTGTTCTGATCTTTCCGTATTTAAGCACAAGCTTTAGAAGACCTCACTTCTTAAACTAAAAATATCTGTGCCTTTTTGTAATTGAGACTGAAGAATTAGAGGAGTTCTTCAGTTCAAAATTTGGAATTTATCTTGGCCTCACTGAGGCATTCGGAGCTGGGGTCTGGTCTAGTCCTCTCCTTTCCAGAGTTTTGCAATAGAAGTAGATGCAGAACAGCCAGTCACTGGGGAAGAGGAAAATCTGCTGTCACTCTAGCAAGCTCTGAGAGACCCTGGGTCCTCCTACAAGCTCTTACTGGGTCCCTGAAGTTGATTTACACTTCTAGACATATCCAGCTATGTTGGAAGAAGGGAGCGGCTCTTTACCCTTAGCAGTCCACACAGATAAGGATTGCTTGCTGCCAGAGAACCTGTTTTTCAGAGTAATGAAGTAAAGCCAACAGGATTGGTGACAAGGGCTTGCCTTTCCTAGTCAGGATTCATCCCAAGATAACGTGGTGCGCAGTAGTCAACGGCCTTGATGTTGCTGGAGCACAATAACCATGGACCTGGAGTACCTCCTGGCCTGTGAGTACTGTGGAGATAATTTTGTAGCCTCTGGCAATGTTTTTTAGGTGGAGGCATTAGACATGGTGCAAGTAATTTAATGGTAATATTCTAGAAGTGTGTGTGCATGCTATGTTCTGGTTGAAAAAGTGGTACGATCCTTATTAACAGACGGGGAATTGAAGCCCTCTTAAATGTGCCGTGAACATGTTTTTTAAAAGAATTAAACTGCAGGACTGAATCATCCCACAGAGAATATGTATCTGCTCAGGAAACAAATCGGGATGTAAAGGTTGCACGTACTGTAGATCTTATGTGTATTATTTTTGTGCTTCTGCAGTGATAAGCCTGTTCAGTTATGAGTAGCTTTATGCATAAATCTCAGTACATATGCCAGCAGAATCATACACTTCTCTTGTTGCAGTTGCTGAGTTGTGCTGATATAAATTTAACCAAGATTTGTCCAGGTAACTAGAAAATGTGTATCTAATCAAATTCCACCTTATTTTGTTCTCCTGTTCAACTCCTGTGATTTCAGCAGAGATGTAAATGTTCCTAATATCGGGCTGTGGGTTTGCAGGAAGTTTCAGCAAAGCAAGGCTTGCGCTGCTCACTGCAGAATTTCTGTCACTGGGAAGAGTTGTTATATTTGCACGAGGGAAGGCATTCAGTTAGAAGCTGAGTTTGGTGGTGGTCTTTGTGGTTTAGGTTGTGGGTTGTTGTTTTGTTTTGTTTTGTTTGAGGTTGTTTTTTCCAGTGATTTTCAAAGTAGAGCAGTTGACAATTAGCTGCCCCCATTAACGGAATGTGAATGTGAAGCTGCAGAAAGGAGCTGAGGAACCAGGAGAGCTGGGAAATCTGCATCACGTTGGCAATGCTAACAACTGCTGAGAAACATCTGCACTGCCAGTGTCTCAATTCTGATGGCTCTGCTGAATTATTTAGAGCAGAGTGAACATTTGAGTCTGGTTTTTTTCCTCCTCTGAGGAGCAGATGCATTAGCATTTTCCTGTTGATTTGTACAGATAAGGTAGTGATTCCAAGTGCATTTCATGATGCAAGATATGCTTTTGGAGACTTTCAGATACTTAAGTGAAGAACACAAAATGATCTTGCTATTTCATCAATCAGGATAAAATGCTGCCTGTGATTACTTTTAATGTAGATGTTAGTCTCCTGAACTGCTTGAAAAAAATTTTTGAGTGCAACATACTAGTGCATTAAAACAAAGTACTAACATGTAGTGCCAAAGTCAGTTTGCATGTTTGGTGGCTACATAGAGATCAGGCTGGGAATATTGCTGAACACAGGGTCTTTATTTATAGAGTTATTTATTTTTCAAGAAGAAACTGAGCACGTAGAAAATGCTATCTTTTTCCAGTTATAGCAACTCGTATTTATATATTTTGTGCAGTGGAAACTAAATCTATTTGACACAAACTGAAACACAAAATGAATAGTGAAACACATAAATCTCAAAGTAACATGATATTCTATAATATTTTATTAAGTGTTTCCCGTAAATCACGGACAGATGTGTATCATCCATTAGGGGGCAGGAGCCTTGGGGTTTTTAATCCCAGGTTGGGCACTGATTTTCTTTTTGCTTGGAGCAAATCTTTTGACTTTTCCATTGAGTTATTGTCTCCAAGTCACTTTCTTCCCTGACACTAGTGTTGTAAAGACCACTTAGTGATAGTCTATAAAGTTCAAGAATAAAAAGGCAGATGTCAGGTACAGCTGTTGATATGCTGTATATTTGAAACACATGTGTCACATAGGACTCTTTGGACAGTAAACTATACTGAGGTGTCATCAATCACTCAACTTGGCATTTGGAGGTCAGTCTGCACCACACCAGAAAAACACCAGCCTGACCAGGTTGCAAATGTAATCTGCTTAAAGTGAAACACATGACAAGAAATATGGTCATGGTTAGAAATTACAGCATAGAAAGGAAAACTTTGTACTAAATTTCTCTGATTTCATACTTGAATTTCATACTTGAATCTGCTGTGGATTTTCTGGTGGTGTGCTCTCCTGATCTTCAAAGCAGCAGCCTCATGTCAATGTGCTCTAGTTGGAGGATGTGACAAGTAGTTATTGCCTGGATTCTGCAATGGAGAAACCTTAGGGCAGTTGTATCTCCCGGTTAAACACAAAGTACCCACACTCATAATCCACTCCTCTGAAATCATCCATGTCCTAGGCTGATTCCCAGACAGCTGAGCAAGCTCTTAATGCAGTGGTTACCTATGTTTCAGCATTTTTGATGAACAAAATGCTGGTAGTTTGGAAAAATTAACACAGGATGGCAACAAAATGGTGTGTCTAGTTGTTTTTGAGTGTTAGGACAAGAGTTTGTCGCATTTCAGGACTTAGTTCTGAGCCTGATGATGCCAACAGTCCTATGCCATCAATGTCTCTCCAGCTTTACTTACTGGTTTATAATGAGCTGCAACGTTCCTTGGATTTGTCAATCTAATCAACGATGTGACTTGTTTTACAAAGGAAAACCAGATGAGACTTTGTGTAACTGATTTCGGTAACTCAATGTTGGAGGGAACGTTACTGGCTGAAGTGCCCCTCAGAGGTGTCAATGAGAGAAAAAACATGTTTCGTATGGAAATTATGGTGAGAAATAAGCATGGAAACGCTATCATCTGAGCCTACCAAGTGGTGAAAACAGGCTCTTCCCTCTCCTCCATTTTTCCATTATCGCACCTCTAATGTGGTGGGAGGAAAGCAGGGGACCAAGCAGCAGGACAAATGTGGGGTGTGAAGGAGCTCAGCTCTGCGAAGCAAAGAAAGCGCTTCGTGGCATTGCTGTTCCTTCTGCATCCAGGCAACGGGCTGGGCCATGCCCAGAGGATCATGGCCATTTGTCCAGCAGCAGATAGAGCATGTATGATCACACAGCTCAGAGATGCTCAGTACTATTCAACCTTTCAAGGATGGCTTATCCAAAAGTATGGGAGCAAGCAGTAGAGGAGAAAAACTGATCTGATTTTGTGTTTAAGAATGGAAAAAGGAATGGTATTGGCTGCAGGCTCTAGTTCCTCCCCTGCCAATCTTCCATGTACACCTAATTTTCTCCTGTATTCGGCATGAAGGTTTTGAAAGGGTTTCTCCTAACATCTGTAGCGTCCTTAGACCTCTCTGTATAATTTAAAAGCTTCTCTCATGCAAGACAGTTTAGCATATGCAGCACTAAGTCAGTGACTCCAGCTCAGTCAGAAATGTTCTAGTGCATTTGTTCTAAATATCTGCAGAATACCAATTTCAAAGTGTTTTAAAAGGGCAAGTTTCTAAATAATGAGACTTGGGAAAGGTCTATAGGAACAGAAGGGAGAAAGGCACTTAGGAAGAGAGAAGAGCTGTTAAAGGAAGATCTCAATTTGTCTGTTTAGAAAAAGCCAAATTTTCAAGAAGGGATTTGAGTTGTTTTAGGTTAGATTTTATTTCTGATTAATATGTTCCTTGTTATCTATGCCCAGAAAAATCAATTCTGTTTAAATCTTTTCAGTGGTATAACAAAATAAATTTCTGATTTGATTGGAAGGAGTTAAACAGTGTGGTCACACTTGAAGACAGTATATTAAAGTGCTGACAGACATCCAGGACCACTTTCCTCCATAATTAAAGCCCTACTTGAATATAACCCGAAAGCTTGTTGCCAGATCTCTTCTTTCAACCTTCTTTCATTACACTTGAGGTTCAGGCTTTGTATATACCTTGGCAGAAACTTGATAACCATAGTTAAATCTAGACTATATTTGACAAATAGAAATGAGTATGCTGGCCACTTGTGGCCAAGCGCATGTTGGAGTTTTATGACTGCAATGGAGATTTCAGTCATCAGTTGTGGTGTTCTTTGAAAACTAGTTTATTTCTCCCTTTCATCCCCAGAATTAGGATATGTAACATAAAAATTAAATATTTTTATTTCTGATGCAATATTGCACCCAAAGTTTTCAAAACCTAATATATTTCTCATTCATCTGGTTCTTAGAGGTGTGAACTTCTTGCTATATTTTCCTCAAAACAGTGGTTTTGAAGTAAAATCTTGATTATTTTACTGTGGATGCTCATTCTAAGAATTTGGCCCAGCCAGTATGCTTTGTTCATGACCACACTTCACAAGATTCCACAGAAATAATTCTCTCTCCTCTACTGTGACTAGAATCTATCACACGTTTTTTCTGCTGTATGACCTTGTAGCAAGTTCTTATCAGCCAAAGCTATGTTGTTTTATGCCTATTATCTTACATGAAATCCTTGACTAAGATTTATTGACCCTTGTCTCCTGTTCCAGCTCAGGAGCAGGACTTCCATTTATTTGGAGCACTCCTAGCAGTGGAAGAGGTGGGGCTGAGGAACTAGTTCTAAGCAGTTGCTATGCTGTGTATTAAATCAGCTGCTATGCACAAAATTTTTGCGACGAGTGTAAGGTATTTGCAATGCTTCTTTCTGCAAATGGCTTAGGTACTTAATATGCCCTCTCTTCCTTGGGGAATGCAGATCATCCCTGGAAGGCAACGTAACAATCACTGAAGTCAGATGGAAAACTTGTTTTATCTACTATATAGAAAAGTATCTGAACGGCTTTGTTAGTGCTGAGTACCCTAAGGACATGAAACATGGGCAGAGTACTGTGACGGGGCGGGAAAAGAAGCTGAGAACAAATCTAGCCTTTTCCAGTGATCTGAAAAAAAAAAAAAAGATAAAAATTCAAGACAGGTATTTGCGAGCTATCTGAGAGAACACAACTCTAACATCTTCACAGCTGGGATAGACTGGGGGTCCTTGCCATGCTATTGCACTAAGTCATTGTGGGCTTTCTCCAGTACATGATTATCTCCATGTAACCTGCTATTAAGACTGAGGACAGTCTCAGAGATGAAATTTTCCCCTTGTCTGTCTCAAAAGCCTTAAGCACAATGTAGGGCTGGGTTGAACGCTCTATCCTGAGGTGAAGTCTGCTCTTAGGAAATGTCCTGTAATTGTATCCAACCCACACTGGCTATTGTTCTGTAGCAGCCATGTGTGCTTATGTTTTAGTTTAACTGGGTGGGTGCTGCCAGATCTGCAAAAGCTGGTAATTGCATACTTCCAGGCATGGAAAAGGGATACAACTTGCTTGCTGTCTGACATGCATCCACTACCTTTGTAAGAGAACCAAGTACCTTTGTAAAAGAACCTACTATTTCTGCTAGAAATTGTTTGTAATGTAGTTATTCTTAATGCCTGCCCATTCTTAGTGCCTTTAAAAAGAATGGACATATTCTCTTCATTCATTAAAACCTTGCATCTAACTGTGGAAGGGTAGTTAGAACATGAGCAGGCTGCAGCAGTATAATATCACCCTAACAGCCAAGTATCTACAAAAAACACCTATTTACCACAAACCTACCCACAGAAATTCTAATATACAAGACTATATCTAAAAACTCTGATTCCTGACTATGAAGGGAAAAAACTCAGCTTTCAGTCAATAGAAATAGTAACTAAATGTTGACTTTCCCTAAGCAGAAGCCAATGTCTGAATTTGTCCCACAGAGCAGTGTGGATGCCCACTGGAGGGAAGGGGGTTTCCAGTCCAATGAGGCAGACAGCGTGTGGTGGGGACATGTGCCTTGGAAAGTGGCAGTGCTGACGTCTGGAGCCCACAAGTAGGATCCTAGCTGGGGGTAGAATTGAGTCTGAATGAGTTTTGATTCATTAATATTTGAGTTTATGGACTGGAACTAGTAAGGAGCACCTACAGAGAACTAGACAAGAAGATGCCATGTCGAGCAATTAAACAAAAACTTTGCGTTTAACATGTTTTAGTTAGACTTTATCTCGTATTGTTATTTTGGAAATGTTTTAATGCTACTCCATGCTTGATGCCACTTTAAAGTTAAAAGCTCAACCCCCTAAAATACTTGATGGCAGTGCATTAGCTGAATTTACTCATGTGTTAGGCATTTTAAATTTGCTTCACTGCAGTTTATTTTTAGTTAGTTCCTAGCGAGAATGAATAAACAGAAGGGCCATACCCAGGCTTTCTGTATAGGTTTTCTTGGGTACGTTTCTGTTTTAGGATTTTTTTTTTTATTATTTTGCTGTTGCTTTTAATAACTTCTAAGTAATGCAATAGGTACTGCAGAAAATAAATAGTGCATGTTTATTTCAGAGGAATAATATAAGTACGACAATATAAATAGCAGTGGAAAAAGAGGTTGCTGGTTCAGATGCTGAAGGCAGTGTAGCTGAGGCAGTCTGGAGCTGAGCAGGGAGGCAAAGCTCAACATATTATCTAGAGCAGGGTTTGTAGGGCCAGGAGTCCAAGTCTTTTCCTTGGACCTAGGCTGGCCAGACAGAAGCTAGGCTGAGCCTAACCGCCTGCTCTGGAGGAAGGCTTTAACGACTGTATGGGCACACCACAGGCTATTCTAGTAATCCCATGTTCTTGGAGATACAAGCATTTTGGAGACATACCAAGTCTGAGCTATGTAAATTTCTTAGGAAAGGCAACACTTACGGTAATCATGTATTTAAATTCCCAGTCCGAAACCTCTGATACTAGTAAAAGGAAAATATTTTTTTGTACTTTTTTAATATTGGCCTGCAAATAGAAGACCTTAAATCTTTTGGCACCTGGAGCATCTAAGAGTGAAGCTTTCTCCCTTCCTGCTCCTGCTGCAGACAGAAAGCTAACTCGTATTAGAATAGTGTTTTCTGGCTTCTGTGTGTGAGCAAAATATTCCAAAAGGTTGAGCAACCCTATGTAAGGAGTTGCTAAATGAAGTATTAGGAAATGACTTGCTTTCTTTTAAAATGATTATCTTTGTCTTTACAGACGTCCTGCCATGCATGGAGCAGTCTCAGCTTGAAAAGTAGTATCAGGATTCTCCAGGCTTTCTCTTTTTGTGTTCATCGCTTTTGTGTCACTCATATATCATATTTTTGCTTGGCACCCTGTGGCTTTTATACTGCTGCTAATGCTTTCTGGATGTCTGTTCTCAGTGCTCCTTTTAATGACTTCTTTTTTTAATTAACTTACATCTGCATGGCAAACTTCAGTTTTTGAGGTTATCCAATTCTACTGGTCATCTTACGGGAATTGATGGAAAAAAAAAGTCTGGTTTGTAAGTCAAATGAGAAATTTGTTCCCTGACACTGTGATATTAGGTTCTCCTTATTCAAAAACTTTTGCAACTTTCTTGGTGACGCTGGTCTGAATTTGTTTTACACATGACTCAGGGCTTTGCCGTAAAACTTGTAAATTATCTAATTAGATTTATACAAACTGTTCTTCAGGAATAAACTGGTGTCACGTTGCGGGGTTGTGCTGGTGAAGTGATTTACATTTTTGTTTTTAGGGCTTCAGATTAACAAAGCGACTGAATGTGTGCTGAACTTTAGTAGATGTGGAAATAGTTTTTTGTGTGTGTTACTGTGTGTTACAGGATTGCAACTGTCAGGTCTTAGCATCTTCCGTAAACAATGGCAAAAAAAAAAAAGGGTATTTGCATGGTGGGATTCATTATCTTTTTATAAAACCTATGTGCATAGGATTTCTCTCTGCACTGCCTGTCTGGAGCAGGAGCACAGATTGCCATTTACACTAAATGCCTTGCGTTTAGGTGGCTGAAAGTGGGGGGAGATTAATTTCTGGGTCTGCTGCTCCTGCGTGTGGAGGAAGGATTTCAATTGCAAAGGAAAAATGTTGCTCAACAGGATTAAGAAGGGTAGTATTGGGGCCTAAAGTGTCTTCTGAACTGATTATTGAAAGACACAGGGATAAACTTCTGGCGATTTTAATAAGATAATGTTCTCCTTTTAAGACTAGCTAACTCCAGCTGAGCCTACTGAGGTCACCTTCCAGCTAAAAAATCTCTGTGTCTGGAAGGGGAATGGTGCCCTGAAGTGGAGAGAATTGATTGTTGCCTTAAATAAATGTGCAATGAGTAGGACTATGAACACCCTGACTCCAAGCTTTTGTGTGTGCGAAGTTGAGTTAAGCTCTGCTCAGGTCAGACATGCATTTGAGAGATAAACCAGTATTTAACAGCGATGAAGATTGAAGACCAGTGCCCCTCACTTTCTTCAGCCACAGCATCATGTAGTCTACATGTAGTCTGTTGTTTCTGTGATTTAAAATCCACTTCCTCCACCTCCCCTCCCTCCCCTTTGCTGTCAGTGGTGGCATTTTCCAGATCCCTTCCCAGGACTTAACTCGCATTCTGAGCCTGAGCAGTCCTGCCTCTTGGGCTTGCGTTAAAGTGTCTGTCTTGGGTGGGAGATGATATACAGTAGTCTCCTTTATTTACAGGAATGTCTCTTTAATGAGAAATACCCTCTAGAATTTCTCAAATAGTCTGGCTGCTGTACTCACACTTCCCGTTCCCTGGGACACACATGGAAAGGGCATATGGATTTCTCACTGCCCTGAGTGAAAAATATGCCTGGTGAACGTAAATTTTTCCTTCTGAAGTTCATAGGTATATTTGAATCTATGGTCTTTTTGTGTGGTTTGGAGTGCTGCTCTGCTCTTTGCCTCTGAAAGAAGGGTTTGATTTATAGCGGTTCTCTGTGAAAAATGGTAATACATGATTTATAATGGTATTCAACCAACAACAATGATTTCCCAAGTGCTCATTTAAGAAGGGGAAAAAAAAAAAAAAGAGTGCTGAGGGAGGCTCAAGCTGCCTGGTAGATTTGAGGCCATCTCTACCATGCCCAAAGTCTTAAACTGTGAGTACTTGTGGGAAGATCTGATGGATTTGTTCTGCAAAATTTGACAGAAGCACCCCATAACAAGCACAAGACCCCTTGGGAAGAGCTGCAGCCCTTTATGCACCCCCTTGAAGGGGCTGAGCGGGCTGTGGGGCGTGTCCCCACCTTGGCCTCCCCTCCCCACCAAACACCTGTGAAATTCAGACCTGGGTCACAGCATCAGTGCCCTGAGCAGTGCTTTGGGTCCACCCTTTGCCAGAGGAAGTTACAGCTCTTTCTTAGGTCAGACAAAAACAGTGGAAAAGCTGGCCCACAACACTTGAGCACTGTGAAGGCATTATGTACTGCAACTTTAGAATGCATCTCCCCATGCATTTGGGTAAATCCAAATATTTTATTATTTCCGTGAGCACTGTGGAGATAATTTTCCTTCCAAGTGCAAGATCAAATGGTTTGAGGCTTCTGGATGCTGCCTGAGGTTGGGAAGAACTGTTGCACATAGGCGTTTTGTTGTTGTTTAGTAGTTTCCCTCATCTTGCATTTCTGATAAACCCTCTTTCTCCTTCTACTTAATCCCCTTCCTAGAGTGTGTGAGTTCGTGACAGAACGAAAACATATAGGTGCCCCTTTCTTTGTCTCGCTCTTGCATGCTGCATTGGTGCTAATGCCTGGTCTGAGTGAAACAGACCCCTTGGGGTGACAAATACCTCTAATAAAGGGAAAGAATATTTTACTCTCCTGGTGCCACAGGGGGGGTGCTTGCAAAAGCAGCAAGCAGTCACTGCCTGATTTGCTGCCAGCGCCTCCTTAGCCTGGTTTCTCAGAGGGGGAGCTTTTGGCTTCAATGATGTATTACTTGCAAAGATAAAGAGTTGTGGCCCTTTCTCTACTGACTGGGCATAGCAAGTTTCTTTTGTTAAGAATATTTCATTAAAACTTTATCCCTATGTGTTGCAAACTGCTCGTCATAACAGTGTCCAGATGTGTCTTTAAAATTGTGTTTATCCATTGGTTTTGATAACCTTCCTTGGCAACTCACCCTCTGTGCTGAGCACTGTATTCATTATCATGAGAAGTTCTGCTTGAGTGCCTGGGTCTCTCCTGGTGTTTTCTTTTTTTTTTTTTTCTTTTTCAAGTGAAAGGCTCAATAAACTAGGAAACACCAACTTATTTCTTGTTGGCCAGGGCTTTAGATTTATAGTTCGCTGATCGAAAACCAAATAAGTTTAAAATAAAACCCAGTCATTTTCCCTTATCTCACTGATGAAGGACTGTCTGCAGGAGCTGAATTCATCCTCTTGTTTCTGCTGGTTTAGCTGTTCGTTACTCCCCGGCTTTTTCTATTCAGTGTGCCCCAATGCAAAGCTCTTCTTTCCCATGCTTTGATTGAAACTTCCTCCCGTTTCAGCTGTGCTTTACCAAGAGCACTTTGTCCTGAGCAGTAAAGGAAAGACGCAGCTCCTCGATGCTGGCTTGCGAAGCCCATGCTGAGAATTCTTGTCTTCATACAATAACAGCCTTCCTAAGGAAGGCAGTCGGAAAGGCACGCACACGTCGTCCGTGCTGTGTAAGGCAATAGCATCACTCGGGCTGGTATGATGTCCTTTGTTAATGTACCCTCTGGACCTATTTGCATTCATACATACAGTGGGAAATTGTAAGGGCTTCATGAGAGCTATAACCAATAAAGCTTCTCAGGAGGAGATTCCTGGGGGCCTGTGTTAATTCCAGTTTGGGAGGTTTGCTTCCTGCGTTTTGTTTGGTTGCTTGCAAGTACTTTACATTAGGCTTGCATTTTTATTTTTCATTCTATTTAGGAGGCATATTTGGAATCCGCAGCAGAGTTTTTCTTTAGGGTACTCTATTGTCACAGATAAAGCGAATGTTTAATTTTCAGTTTTTAACTTATCAGCAAACCAGTGTTTCATTTTCCTTTCCTCCTAATGGTGTACAAATACCTATAAAACAGGGATTTTCCGTATTTTTCTCTTATTAGACTATTTTACCAACGGCTGCTACTGCATCTAACCGCTTGCTGCACCCTGTACATGAAACTATTTTGTGTCAGTGTGCTGGTCTGAGTGACCTGGATGCTGACATGCCTTTGGTATCAGCAGAGCTAGACTTGTAACCATAATCTGTCTCAGTAATGACACATGTTAGTTCCAGGGGAGACCTTAAGTTGGGCAACTTTAGCATCTTCCTTCCACCACACCTCTGACTTACAGCAGTACTGAGGGGAGCTGGGGTCAGCAAACCACATGCCTGCTTCATCCTTGCGTGTCCTACTCTGCTTCTCTGATTAAGCCTTCCTCTTGTAAATCTATTTCTGATGCGAGTGATACCCTCTTGTGTGTGTTCTTGAATATTTTTTCACCACTAATTTTCAGTTTTATTCAATACCAGGCCTATTGCTGCAAACTCAATGCCTAGAGATCTAAAATAAGGGAATGCGAATGTTTCAGTAATGACTTAAAGTATAAATCCCTGAATTCACGTCTGTTTCATCTTCCCTGACAAGAAAAGATGACATGAAAGGAAAAGAAAATGTAGGAGTGGAATTAAGGAGTTGCAGTTCTCGATTGCTTAATGCATGGAAGATGATAATTTCAGATCTTCCCAGATTTCGTTATTCTCCAGTTCATCATTTGCCATTTCAAATGAATCAGCATCTTGTCCGTGATGCAGTCTTGTTCCATTATTGCAAGAATTTCATATGAGTCAATCAGAGTTAAAGGATGATACTTTTCTATCAAATTCTTGTTGCCAGCAGAAGAGAACCATTGTGTTATCTATTGGAAAGACAAGTTTGAATATGGACTAACTTAAATTGTGGTCTTGCTCTTGTTACATGAAATCGTTTTCTTATTTGCAGTTTTATTTCCTGTAATTCCAACTGTGGTGGCCTGTGTGTAATGAAGGAGCGCTTTTGTTGTTTGATGATTAAAGTATAGCCACAGCATAATACTGTAATATTTACACTAGTGTAAATGCTGTTACTGCTGTGAGGCAAATGTCTTGTACTCTAGCGTGGACCTCCAGGCATCTGGAATGGGAGAGTCCTGATAACCCCACACCTCAGAGAGGAGGAAAACTGCGAAGAGAAATCCTTGGGTTGCCCAGGCTAATGGCTTCTATCTTCTGCATGCCCTGCAAAATGGTAAACTCTGTGCATCCCTTTTCCTAAATGAGTAAAGAATCTGACCCTTTAATCCTCTTTCGCTAATTACCTTACATCTGTACCTAACTTGCTTTGGGCCTTAATGCTGCTAAGTTTTAAATCGTGTTAGAGTGTTTTCCTTAATCAGGTCCTTGGGTTCTAATTCAAATACTCCCAGAGGCCTTTCTTCCCCGGTTTGGACAGCATTTCCGCATTTTCAGACAGAAGCAAAACATGATTGTGTTGTGGGTTTTTTTTCTCCTCCTTGGCATGCCCCACAGAAACCTCTCTTATCAGTGCTTGAAAGCATTTTGGTTCTTCTGCTTCAAGTAAGCTGGCAATAAAGCTGATCTGATACATAAGTGCGGTCAGGACAGAGCTTTCAATAGGGCTCAGAAGCTGCTGCTCACCCTGCTGAGAGTGCTCCTGACTGAGCTTCTGACATGCAACTGTGTCCCACTGCTTGCCCTAACTGTTGAGGTGCTCCCCAGGGCTCCCCATGTCTTCCTGCCCTCTATGAACAAGCAGCACCTTGCATATGACTATGCAGCCACCCTCCTTTCCTCCTCTTCCAAGGCAAAGAACTTGGATTCTTCCAGAATATTTGTTTTAGTTTGCATGCCGCTTCAGGATTTCTTCAGAAAGTTAGTTTGCTCTTTTGTTGCCTGGCGCCTGTTTCCCACCCTCCTGTAGCTGTACCAGCCAAGAGCAAACCCTCTCCTGTTTTTCAGCCCCTCTCTTTTTATTTGATGTCAGACTAGTTTCTAGCAGACTTTGTGTGGTGTAGTTTCCTCACTGCAGGCGAGACAGTGCCAAGCATATTTAGACTGTTTCTGCCCATGGGTATGACCTTCTCATGTGTTTGCCCATCCTTTTCCCTGGTCTCCTTCTCTAGCTAACTGGATGCTGAGACTGGCCCCCATTCACACTCAATAAATGAGTCTCGAAAGGGTGCACAGGACTCATGGCACTTGCAAGAAGTTGCTATATGATCTCTGCCTCAAAGCAATGCTTGTTCCCCCATCTTCACCTCTGTCTTCTCTACTGAGACTCTTTTTCAGAGAGGGTTGTGATTTCAGCTGAGCCCTACAGACTTCTGCATAATGTGGAGCAATATTTGCTTTAATTAACTATTTGTATTCTCTTGGTGTGTTCCATTCTGCTCTGGATATTTCGTGTTGCTAGGCAGGTTGCTACTGCTGAATAACTCAATTGTACTGAAGAGCAATCTCTAACCTTTCAAGAGGGGTCATTCAGGCAACATTGAAGAGCATGTCATGATGTGCAGCGTACCCCTTCTCCAGTAAATCTGTACAATTTATACCCCAGTAGAATGTTCTCTGTGAGGGAGGATCTGGTGTGCTTTTAAAAGGGGCTTTATGAATCTGCTCAGGTTTTATAGAATTGTATGGATGTTGTCCATGTTTGAGATTTTATTGGTCATCTTCATTGTGACAGAAAATTGAGTTTCCCTTTTACTAGTCTATAACAGTGGCTGGTATATGTCACACCACTCACAGTAAAAAAAATAAACCAAAGTCTACTTTAAAGTTGGAGACTCTGCTGTATTTCATACTTCCACTGCCCCAAGGAAATATCTTAAAATTGCTTTACTGCTTTTGGAAGAAAAAATGTTCTGGCTGGATTTGGCACTGAACTGGACTGCTGTATTCTTATTTCACATTAAAGACGCTAAACTGTAAGGAAGAGCCTCTTCTACGCTTATCACATATCTGTGGCAGAGAGCCATAGGTTATAAAGTGCAGATGAATGCAAAGGAAGTCTTTCTCTATTATAATAAAAAGTGAGGAAACAATTTCACTGCCTCTTTATCCTTGCAGTGGCCTGTGGGCATACAAGGCAAGAAAGGGCATCCCAAGGTAATTGATACAGGCCAAGAGAGCACCCAGGAATATAGGAGCACGTCGTGTTAGTCATGTCCCACCTCTGAGAGATGTGGAACATGCCCAGGTTTGCAGATTGGCTTTGGAGAGCAACTTCTATTTGTTTCTTATTTTCAGATTCCCTTTCTCACCTTGGACTTCGCTCCAGCTTGTGCTGAAGTTGAGAGCAAAGCACTGTCTCTGCCACAGAGCAGGTTTGGTCCCTTACGTCCCCAAACCATCAGCCTCCAGGTGACTTCTTCTAATTTGTCCCCACTCTCTAGAGAGCCGCAAGCACTTTAGCATCCAGACAGTCTTAGTTTTTCTGTATCTTTATGGTATTCAACATGTCATCTCTGCATCTCAGCTGGGACTTTGAGGTGTTACTGCAACATTGTCATAATCATCACAGGCGAATGGGCAAAGGATTCAGGGTTCAGTAGATGTTTTCTCTTGGGTTTGGCCACCGGCGTCCGCTCGCACGTGTTCTGCTGCCGTAATCTTGTCTGAGCGCGTGGCAAGTGGCCACCATTTACTTTTGGGATTCATCGAACACATCATTAAATTATTTCTGCAGGTTAATTGAAGAAGCTACATGAGTTCAGGCATTAGGATGAGCTGAGTACTGATTCCCTCTGTATGCTTTGAAAGCCCATCTTGAAATCAGTAACTGCAGCTATACTCCCCTTTTAAATAAATATGACCATGAAGGACCCAGTCCTTTCTTGTATAGACAGTGCTTCTTGGGCTGTTCTGTGACAGTGTCTTTTGGAGGACACAGAAGAGCAAACGATAAATCCTGAAAAAAACCCACTTTTATAGAATGGGTCAGATTAAAATCAACCAGGTTGTGGAGGAAATTATTCCAGGTTTACGTCACTAATTAATCTGTTTCACATTACTGCAAGGAAGAGCATATTTCTAATGAGATAGTTTGTCCTAACTACAAGTATATCCTTGTAAAATGAGTAAGTAGAAATTTCTGCCTGCCGTTGTTTTCTGTGAATTTTCAATCTTTTGAAGACTTACATGTGGGACAGTGTAGCTGCAGTGGGAGATGGGAGGTACTGCTTGAGCAGCAGTACCTGGAGCTGCTGGTCATTTGCAGGTTTTGATCCAGGAGCATCCTTGAGCAAAAGGCTTTTGGGAACTTTAACTTTTTAGAAACACTCCTGTCTAATTGACCATGATTTGTGAGAGTATTTGTATAAGCTTTGTACGTGTACTGAGGCAGAGAATGTGTGACGGTTTTCACCATGGACGAAGACATCATGATACACGTTTGCAAGCTACAGGAGTGAATCAGAGTAAATATGGAAATATCAAAACTGACTGTCCTCCTGGATATTGCTATGATAAAATCCATCTCCTGGCAGTCAAGTATAGCCTAGAAGGATCCAGGGTTGGACAAAGTTCTGTAAAGCTGATCAGTCTGCTGTGGAAAGAAAACCCTTTGGAGGTCTAGCTTCAGCTCCAAATCTACTTGGGTGTCTCTTCTTCCACTCCCAACTATGGTATCTGGTGTGAGGTACAGGACAGGATTTGGGCTTTAAGAACTGACACAGTCTAGCATCTAAAATTAAAGGCGTTGATGGATCGGACATCACTTTCAACGTGCTTGCTGCATCCATCCTAGCAGATGAATGGGACAGTGGCTGGCAGGTTGTTGAACTTAAACACTCTGTCACGCAATATTTTATCAACAGAGAAGGAAAGAGATTGATGCACAAATCATCTTGGGCAATCTGAATGCAGAGGCTGTGTTTAACTGAGCAGTTAGGAAAAAGAAGGCTTCTGTATTTCTGGCAGGATCTTAAAGCAGCTTTGCAGATCCTGAGGAATCACTGACATCTGACTTGAGAGAAGCTGAGAAAAATGAACTGCTGCTGTGTGAAGGGAGTCCCTTTTGCTGCCGGTGGTGTGCAGCATGCTGCCTCCAAAGAAAGAATGGAAAGAGGGAAACAAAGCATGTGGGTGAGATGCATGACAAATTAAACCTCTGGATAACCCCATGTCAGTAAATCACTTGCCCCAAAACACTAGTACTCCTTTCCTCAAAATGCCATGAAATCATGTAAAAGCGACACCCTGTGTATTTGAAGCTGAAGCCTTACTTAAGAACATAAAACCCCCAGATCTTGGGGAAAAGTCTGCAGGGCCATTGGGTACTGCAGGATGTACCTGAACATTTCAGTCAAAACATCCTGTGATTCTAGTTAACGTGAGAAAATACCTTTGATATGGCATTTAGAGTACACCAAAATTGGGCAATATGTTATGTTTAAATTGAATCTCCCCGGAAAACCAAACCAAGCTGCATCCTCTAGGGACCAGCACAGTTCTGCACGTTTGTGACAAATCTGGACCTTCCTGTGTGATGTAGGGTCTCTCTTGAGACTCTTGTGCATGATAAAATGGTTTAATTGTAAATAGCTCATTAATTATTTAATAACTGAGGTAACGATTGCTATACAGTGGATACAGCTAATGTAACATTCTCAATTAAATTATATACATGTTGGAAGTCAGCCAGAAAAAGCACTTTGGGCAACTTTTCCTGTGTCGCCCACTGTTCAGCCCCATAGGGAGCCAAAGGCTGAAGCAGCTCACTTGTTTGGATAGATTTGCTCCCTTGCGCTTCCCTTGGTTGGCAGGGCAGAAATGGAGCGGATCTTGGTGTGTGCACAATGAATTTTCAGGCAATAAAGTGTGGCTTCCGGCTGAAGCTAAATTGTGGTGTATTACTGCAGTAGAGTTCTGAGTTTTGCTGTATGGGAACGCAGTTCTAGGTAATTGCACATGTTTCCGACGATGTTAAGTTTCAAATCCAGACAGAAATTCTGGGGATGCCCTCAGTCCTTCAGGCTCTGGCAGAACCGCCAGCTCCAGCCAATTGGAACGGTGTGTAAAATAAAATGGTGCAAGTAGCGATGCTCTTTATAAAAAGTCTTGTACTAAATGTTGAAATTTTGATGTGTTAGTGATGCAGGGATGCTGATAAAGGCTGTCAGAAAGGCAAAGGGGTGAGACAGGTGGGTGCAGTGTTGGGCAGCTGCCCCTGCACAACCTCCTGCACCGAAGCAAGCAAGGGCAATTAAGCAGAGAGATGCCTCTGCTGTAAGTTCAAGCAAAATTGTGCTTTGGGGTTTGCTTCATTTGGGAAGTAAAATTTCTCTTTATCCAGCTTACAGTCAATTTTCTTGTGTCTTGCCCATAAGCATCCCTGCAACTGTGGGGACAAGGCAAATGGAGGAAAAATGAAAGAATACGGGACTCTCTGTCTTAGCAGTTTGTAGATCAACAATAAACGAGTGCAGCCTTTTTCAGAGGGTCATTTTTGTGCATCAGAGGCAGGGTCCCATCCCTGGAGTTCCCTGCCAGGCTGCTGGCTGAGAGCTCATGACTTTCCCTGGTGGGTACCGGAGCAGCCGAGTTGGGGCTGTGCCTGGAGAGCTGTGAGACTTGTGACCTTCCGCTCAGCTCTGGGGTTTGATCTGCTCTCTACTGTGGGAGAAACTTTGTCTGGTTTATTTTGCTCAGTCAGCAAAGAAATGTGCACATCTATTTTATTTTTTTTTTCAGCTGGAGACCATTCTCGTCTTTAAGCCTTACTGAACAAATGAAATATTATTCACTCATTTCTCAGGTTCGTTAGTTTTTAAAAAATCTCCCTTCTGCCTTGTAGCCAAAAAAACCCAAACCTTGATTGAAGTAACAACTGTTTTAATGCTATCTTGTTTTGTTTCATTTTTGAAAAAAAAATAATTCTGATAAATGTTTAACATTTTAACAAAGTTCAGTACACGCTCCAGCAGTACTGCATCTGTGTTTCCTCTGCTCTTTTTTTAATCTTGGCATACAAAGTACCATTTAAATACCATGGTGAAAAGGGCAAGCATTCGATTTAATGCCTTTGAAATTATTCTGGAATTAAATCCTGGGCAATATATCTCAGTCGAGCAGTGTTGCATGTAGCCACATGCAGCTAATGAGCCATCAAAGGCAATGCTTTAAATCCCCATGCATACACAGCACGGAGATCTTTTATTTTTGCTGTCATAACACAAATCATCAACCTTGATTTCAAATCAAACATAGGTAAAAGGAAGAAGGGAAAGAAAAGAAAAAGGAGGGAGTAACTTTGTGGCTAATTGGAAAGAAATTTGCAAAAACAGTTGGGGTTTCTTTCAACACCATTAATCACTTCTGCTGGAACATCCTTCACAACCCAAGCTTTTCTCGTCCTTGTTGCTTCTTTGCCTCTTTAACACGGCACAAAATGTACACAGCCTTCGCTGTTCTTGAACGCCAATTCTCTCACGCTGTGGCGGAAGGGTTTCGAGCACGGCCCATTACAGCTCCCTTTTGCTCTTGGCGGGGCCGCAGGTTTTCTGCCTTCATCTGGTGCCCCGAACTTACCAGAAAGGACATGGCTGCCTCTGCCCGGCAGGTTGCTTGGGCAAGAGGCTGATTCCTCTTCCACACTGTCCAGCACAGCGAGGCTTGAGACCTCCGGGACAGAATGCAATGAAAACAAGAAGCAGCACAGGAGGGTGCAAGGTGATATTTGTGCACAGAGTCAAGACAAGGGTTCTGCCAGCATTTCCTTCCCCTGCCTTGTTTTCCCTCAGGCAAGGTAAACATATGTAACAGCTTTGGATCGGTGCTGGTTGCCTGCATGCTGCTTAATGGCCGGTGCAAAACGTGTGATGGCCGTTAGCCAGCTCTACAGCCATGAACGTTCACCTTGCTAAAATCCTTGAGGTACCTAGGAGGAGGCTCTGCTGAAGAGCGACGCGGGGCTCCTGCAGCCCTTGAGCAGACGAACAGCACTGGGAATGTATGGAAACCATGCTGGTGGACTTGGCCACCTCGATCTTCACGGGGATCAAAGTAGGTTATCCTCACCCTATTTTCCCTTTGGCTGAGGCGTGTGCCAGCAAGATAGCTGAATGGGTGCTCCATGTATGTGAATTATTACTAATTTTTAAAGGTGATAACTTGTCACTGCACATAAGCAGGCTGGTGGCTGTGAAATGAGGGACTGCAGTTTCCAAGCGCCTTCTCTTGACTGGTTTGTGTTTTGGACAGCTTCGTGGGATGGGTTTTTAATATCTCATGTCAGATATCCTTTAATTGCAAGATGATGACTGATGCTAGAAAACAAGTAACTGTGAGAAGCACCCATTGCATCAGGTGGAAGATGTTTGCAGGCTAAAAGGTAGTTCTTGCCTCGAATACTTAATGTGCCCAAGGTGATTGAAAAGGTGCGAGCAGGGAAAGGTTGTTATTGCACCTGCAGCCGCGTCAGTGTGGCACAGAGGAATTAACTTGTCCAGAGACATTCAGGAGGGGATTGCTTAAACCCAGCCATGCCCACGGAGGTGTTTGGATGCCGTGGCTCAATGTTCACATGTTGCTCCCACGTATTGTGAAGCCACATGAGTGTGTACATCACGTACGTGTGTGGAAGTGTGCTTGTTTGCTGCAGCACTCTCAAGTGGTGAGTGAGGAAGCCCAGGCTGGAATTCATAATCATGAAAATCTTTTAAAAATAATTAATAATCTCATAAGCAGCAATGAAAAACGTTTAGGAAATTGAAGGAGAGGTCTGTACAAGTCCTTCATCTGGCTGTGTTAACCGGGGTATTCTCAAGCTCTTACAGTTTATCTTTGCAATGTATTTTTTTGAGTAAAAATAATGTTTGTGCATTCTTATTTAAATGTTATCATCAGTTTTTGCTAATGTGATAATTAGGGATTTATAACATTTACCAAGCTTTGAATTTTCTCTGGTTTTGATTCTCAGGCAATATGACTAAGATTTTGTGAGATGTTTAACTGTCTGACAAAAGAGGTATAGAAAATAAATCAAGTCTTACTGTTGTAATTAAAATAACATTTGCTACTTTAAAATATTTTTGCCTATATGCTTATGTATGCATGTTTATACAGCGTACACAAGTCTTCAGGTTTTTTTTTTCCTATACTGGAAATTCTGTTCATATCTTAAAAAAAAAAAAAGGCATTAATACAGACCAGTCATATTTATGTTCAGCATATGTTAATGTGATGGATAGAGATATTTTCCCCATACCCTTGCAAATATTTAGAAACTACATATCACTGCTATTTACTTGAAAATGTATTTTCTCTCGCAGGGGTTTCCTCTGTTTGTCATAGTATTTATCCAACTGGGAAACACTGAAAAATGGAAATGTGTTAACAGAACAAGCTAGAAGGATACAAATCATTCTCTTTCTGCCCCTCTGTGGGAATAATGTGAATATTTATAGATCTGGAAAGCTTTCAGGAGCCTTTAATAAGTAAGAGCCAAACCATTCTCTTTGTGCTGATGCCATTTCTTGCTTTGACCTGAACATCCATCAGCTAGGAGTTGTAGCACCAAGGAGACTGAATGAAATCAGTCATCTATACTTAAGCCAAATTTGTGGGGTTTTTTTCCCTATTAAAATTGCAATAGAGCAGGAGCAAAGGTGCAGAGCCCCAAAAAGGGTGAAGTTGCTCACAGCACATGGTGGACAGGACACTTGTGGCTTCTTGCTTTTAGATGCTGCTGTGAAGTTGCGTAGGTCAAACACAAGACCTCTTTGACCAGCCCGTCTCACGCAGCTGACGGAGCTCCCCATGTGGTATTTAACAGTGTTTTCCAGGCTGTCTTATGCCAAACTGTTTTATGTGGAGGGTGGGTAGGGTTTTATGAGGAGTGAAAGCATGCCGATAAGACAAAAGGGGAGGTTCCAGTGAGCTCCTCTCACTTATTGAAGCCAACTGATGGAGTGGGGAAAGGAGGAGGGTTAACACGATCCGGTGGGAAAGCAGAGAGCAGAAAAAACACTTCAAAGCAAAGGCTGAGCAGGGGTCAGGAGCAGTGTCAGGTCCAAAGAGAAATGGAGAGGGGAAAACCTGAACTCCCTGTGCCTTCCACAACAAAGAGAGGAGTGTTGAGCACCAAAGAGAAGAGTTGGAAGCTGGCTAAAACAGTGATGCTACAGGGAAAAGATTAGAGAAATTTGGGGGGAAAAAAATCCATTGTGATTTAAAAAGAAAAAAAAAAAAGGCAAGCATTGTGTCTTACGAAAAATCAGTGAAAGCTCTCCTGTTGTCTTTTCTTTTTCAGGAATAAGGTAGGAGCAGAGCTCCTGGAAGTGAGTGGGAGGGTGTGTGTCTTGTAAGAGGAGATGCAAGGTTGAGTTTTAGCTCATTCTTCATACAACTCTTTTGCGTAAAGGTCACATCTGAGTCTTTTTTTGTTGTTGTTGGCTTTAGGACCGGGGCAAAAGTCCTCCTTTCTGTAATGCAGTACCAGCCTAAGTTAAAGCTGCAGGATAGATCCTCAGTTCTTTGTGCACATACAGCCAAAACAAATCAATAAAACATATTCAAAGACTCACTTGGGATTATAGATCCCGTAAAGCCTTCCAGAATGTTTAGTTTTACTGGAGTATTTTGCCTGAGGATGTTATTTGGGCACGAAGCAACTACATCCTACAGCAGTAAGTGGTCAAACAAGAACTGGAAATCTGTTATAAAGTGTTCCTAATAAAATGATGTGTTGTTTAAAGATGGAGGCAAAGCAGTCTTAAGCAAAGAATGTAGGGCAGGAAGAATTAATTACAATTGCTTCAATCTGTGTTAAATTTAGCTTTGGGGAGGGGGAGGGGAAATAAGTGTTGAGTATGACTCTACCAACAAGGACTGCACTGGGGTCTGTCTGCTGCGTCCAGTTGCAAGGGCTGGTAAAAATTGGGATGTGGGACCACCTCAGTAGCCACACATGCTAATGGTAAGGGTTATCTTCAAGAGAAGACTGACTAGCTGATACCAACATGGAGAAGAGGTTACTACTGTCTTGTGCTGAAGCACTGGCCCTTTGCCTGGTTGCTGCCAAGCTGCTTGGCAAACTCTTAGAGAGTTTGGGTTTCTAGGGTCTGCTGGCTCAGTGCCTTTCAGTCAGGCAGCTTCTGGCTCCAGTGCCTGCAGGTTTAGCATAGACATGCCTTAGCAGCTGCGTGGGCTAAGGGTGCCCAACTCCATGGTTTCCTTGTGGAGAAGCCAGCACAGCAGTCTGGAAACATCCTGACAGCCTGGGAATGGGCTTGGGGACAACTAGCTCCCTCTCAGGTTACTGGAAAGGGAAGTTGAGTGCCTGGTAGTTCGAGGGACCAAGGAATGGGAATCTCAGTTGTTGCCTAGTTTGGAAAAAGTTAATATTGTTTTGATGTTTTGTGAGGGTTTTTCTTTCTTTTTGTCTTATTTCCTACCTATAAAGAATACTATAACTTCTATTCCTTTCTCTGAAACAGAACGATGATAGCTTCCTTCCAAACTCCCCATAGACTGAATTTCAGTCATTCTTCATTCAAGGTTAATCAGAGACTCCTGAGTGCCTGGGATGATGTGCCTTGTCCTGGCACTGCCAGTCTGATGCCTGCCATACCTCGGAGTGGTCTTGATCTATGGCTTTTGGGAGCTGATGAGGTTTGCACCTTATCTATGTGGCAGCCTGGGGATAAGAGGATGTTCTGGAGAGTCTCAGCTATACAAAAAAAATTAAAGACTTTTCCTTAGCAAATGCCCTCCATTTCAGGAGCTCTCGGTCAGAGCATTTGGGAATTTAAATTAGTAGGTCAGGTTGGTGTATCGCAAGTGCCCCTTCTCACACTCCAGTATTATTTTTAATCAAACTGTTAAATAATAATGCTTTTAAAAGAAACAAAAGAACCCCTTCAGGGGAACATTGAGTCCTGAAGTACCCCAAACAATAATGCTGCTCCAAATTCCTGCTCTGTGTGTGGTGAGGAGACCAGGACAAGCATGGCACTTGCTATTATGAGACTTGAGCCACCGTCACTGTTGAGAAATGGAGTAAGAAGGGTGGAAGGGAGTTTGTAACAACACAGAGGCAATGCCACAGTCTAAAACTGGGCCTTTGTGTAATCTGTGATGTCAGCAACACTTTCACTGAGGTTTATTTTAATGGCTCTTGGTGGTTATAGCTGATTGGCAGCGGCAAGGCTCTCACCCTACCTTGGGGGGGTAGACCAGAGTGGGCAGTGCCATTGCAAACCTCGCCACCTTGCCACCAGCACACTCGCACCCCGAGGGCACCACAGCCGAGCCCCGGCAGTCGTTCACCTGTGCCCTTTCGCTCCTTGCTCTCCCTGCTGAGCCTGGCGAAAAGACCTCCAATTACTTCCAATTCCGGTGATGGTTTTGCGTGAAGTTGGACACTCGTCTGCTGCGGCGAGGAATGAGCCGGCTGCCTCATTAGGGCACCGAGCTGCCTGGCCAGGGTGGCTGCTCTCTGTCACAGTTAACCTGTCTTGCTTCTCTGTAGCAATAGAATCATAGAATAGTTTCAGCTGGAAGAGACCTTGAAGGTCATTGAAGCCTTTGTCCCAGCCCTATCAACCCACTAAACTATGTCCCCCCATGCAACATCTACCTGGCTCTTAAACCCCTCCAGGCATGGTGACTCAACTCCCTCCCTGGGCAGCCTGTTCCAATGGCTGACAACCCTTTCAGTACAGAAATTCTTCCTAATATCCAACCTGAACCTCCCCTGGTGCAATTTAAATCCATTTTCCCTCGTCCTGTCACTCTCCCCTAGGGAGAATAGACCAACTTCTGCATCTCTACAACCTCCCTTCAGGAAGGTGTAGAGAGCGAAGAGATCTCCCCCCAGTCTCCTCCAGGCTAAACAGCCCCAGATTCCTCATCCTTTACTCACACAACTTGTGTTCTAAGCCCTTTACCAGCTTGGTAGCCCCTCTCTGTACCCTCTCCAGCACCTCAATGTCTCTCTTGTAGTGAATAGCTCTGCATCTCCACCACGCCACGTGCAGAGGTTGCCTTCTCAAGAGGAGGTTGAAGACCTCTGCAAAGCTTTGAGTGGCCTCACTGCACCCATGTCCTTCTCAACACTTGTATGTGTCTTTGCTTTACAGAGAACAGGGCTGTGTAGAATTGAGTGGTCCAAGCCAGATGAAATTGTAACCTCTTAACATACTACAGAATGAAGAATCAATCTCTTTGGTTTTAGGTTCTACCTGCACAAAAGTCTTGTGGATGCTATAGTACAACTTGTGTTTGTTCGCATTAGAAGAAATCTGAAGTCTGGTGGATTGGCTGAGCAGTGGATACATACACAAGATAATATAAGGGTTGTGGAGAGTTAGGAAGTTGGAGGAGGAGTACTAAAATCATGTGTAGAGAAAAGATGGGATGATCTCCCATCCCCAGGAAAAATAATAGCTCTCTAGTACCTACAATTTCTCTAAGTAAAATTGTGGCTAAGGTAGGTCTCAGAGGAGCTGGAAGCAGGAGTCAGGAAAGTCTAAATTTGCCACTGCTTCCAAAATCTCCAGCAATATTAGCATGTCCTACAGAGAATGGCAGTACTCAAAACAGCTCTCTCCCATTTGTGCAGCATGTCTACACAGCTATGAATTTTGTGCTGTAAGATTATGTATCACTTGCTGAAATCAGAGACATCCAAAAGCCAGTAGGATTTATGCATCTGGTTTCAGAAAGGTGAGGATTTTGCCCTCCTTAAGAGCAGACTGTTCATTTTCTAAATGGCTACTCAGGGAGAGTATGATTGCATACCCCCTACTTGCAGGAGAGGCTTTTACTTGCATGTTTTTGTCAACTAAGAGTTGCAGAATGCAAATGCAGCTTTGAGGTACCTGGCTACGAGCCTTGTATGTCTCAGCATGGAGATGTTAATCCCTTTTCTGATGGCCTCCAAGAGACTGTGTGCCTGCTTGCAGCAACTTCCTAAGATGTCATCACAGAAACATTTCAGAATGAGTCTTCTCTGTTCTCCTAAAGCAATGGATAGCACAAATGCCTTTTACAGTGATCTTGCTGTAAATATGCTTGAGGTCACTGCTTTGCAATTCAAAAGCAGACAATAATAAAGCACCCCTCAAATGTAATAGCTTTTCCTCCTCCCTTGAATTATTTTGCACGTTGCATTTAATTAGATTTTCTTTTGCTGTAACAAAAAAAAAAAAAAGGATGTTTAGCTGATGCATTCATTTAAGCAAGATGTTGGTGTCACTTTTCTTCCTACTCCATTGTGCTGCATCCACTCATATTCTCCAGGAACGAGCTGCTCAGTGTGGCTTGATTTGTGTTGTAGGCTGGCTGCTTTTTATGACCTTCCTTCTATTCTAGTAGTTCGGTGCCTGGGGGCAGCAGAAGCTTTCCTGCAGAGGCGGGTCCATGTGACATTCTGTCTGTTCCCTTCTTCCTTCTGTCGTTGCCTTCTGCTCCCACTTCTGTTCATTCTTTTGTAATGCCTGTTCAAGGAGGATGGGGGAATTGTTGGTTAGGACACACTGGGCCCTTAGTCCGGTTTGTTGCAGTTCATTTTCTAGATTTGCTCTGTACTGCTGAAAGACTGTGAGTGGTATTTGTGTTATTGCGTATTACAATAGCAGCCAGAGGCCCAAAGCAAACACAAGGACCTTTGTGCTTGCCATCATGCAGACTGAAGTCCTACACCATGGAACATCAAAATGCACAAGTCAAGCATTGAGTCAAGGAATGGCCCACCGCTGGCCATTCTTAGGCATAACTTCTTAGTCAGTTATATTTTGGGACTGGGTTTCTCTCTGTAGAGCTGGAATAGTAATTTTCTCTGTCCATGTTGCATTTGAATGTCATGTATGAAAAGTGCTTTTTCATTTTATATCCCCTTCTCTCCGAGCCTGCGTGTTTCCATGCATTCGCTTTCTTCTCACCTCTCTTTCTTTTGTTTAAGCACAGACTCACAGCAAGTTCATCAATCCCAAACCAGCCATTATGAAGACCCCCCTGAAGTTCCAGGGGTCTGGAAAATCTGACCAAAGAATGGTTTGGACTCATGAGTTCCACCTCTGCGTAAAGCTGCTTATTGCTCAGCAGAGACTCAATTAGTAAGCATTTTTTACTGCAGAACTTAGTCTAGAAGTACAGAAAGTGAGCAGAGAGTGAAAGATAGTAACTTAAGGGTAGACTTTAGTCTTTGAGAGACTGTCGTAAGCAGGCCGAGATAGGTCATAGAAATTCAAGGACAGCTCTAATTGGGTGCTAGTCAGCCTCTACTGCAGACTCTGCATTTTTAGCTGCCAAAGACTTGGGAAGCTGAGCATGTTCCCATCCTAAGGAACTGAATTTTGATTTTAAAAAAAAAGAGAAATATAAAAAAATCCCTATCCTTAACAAAGACATTTTGCAAATCTTTTGTTAATAACTTTCTGTATCATAATTTAAGGCCTCTACATCTTAAAGCTGTATTGGAGTGACTATAATGAAATAGTAGCAGTGACTGGAACTTCATAGTTCATTTTATTAATTTGGAGCTGTGTTTTTGGAGCTTGGCAAAAACTGACACAGCGTAACAGCTAAAGCATCATCTTCCATTCCTGAAGATATCAGTTTTGTGTTACGAGTCATGGGATTAAAATATTTTATTCCGATTTATTTGTTGAAATGTATATATTGAGTAGTATGCTATAGAAACACAAGTGAATGACATCCTTAATGTTGTCTGATTTTTGATTACAAGGGCAAGGAAATGGAGCATTTTCATTGTCTTCAGCTGTGATCCAAGAGGTGACCACAGGCAGTATAGCGCTTCCAGATATTGGGAGAGGGGTCATCTTGCCCTGAGAGTTGGGCAAAGCTTACAAATAGTGTATCTTTCTGGACATCAGTGGTGACAAGGAGTAGTCAGAGCTCCTATTCCAAGCACAGACTTCTTCAAGACTCCACAAGCCATAATTGGCAATTTCACCTATAAAACAGCTCAGCTGAAGAGCAGATTCTTGGCTCTGTTTTCTCCCAGCCTACCGGGGTGCAGTTCACTTGAGGTGAAGAACATCAGTCATTGTTCTCTGCCAGCAGAACACTGCTCCTGGAAAAATAGGGCACACCTGGTTGCCAGAAGAGTTTTGGTGAATCTTTTCCATCAGTTAGAGACTATACGAAGAGCTGCACCTTCTAAATCTAGTGCAGAAAGTGTGTGGGAACCATTTCAAAAAAGCCTACCTAGCTTTTAATACTGGTAAACTTTAAAATAAAGCCTTTGATAAGGGCACCGGGTTTGCATTAGTTACAGATGTCATGAGGACAAAGCCAAATGTCAACAGGCTGTTAGAATAATGCAGTAAAGCCCTAGGTACCTTTTGTTACAGTGAGAATGATTTCTGTCTCTGTGGAAGTCTTGCACAAACAGGAAAGTCAACTTCTAAATATGGTGTGATACTCCTATATTAAAATAAAACTTAACAAAAAAACCCCAGCATACCCAACCAAGCCAATTAAATTTCTATGTAGTCAGAGAGATTTCAATCAAATGTGTATAACTCCAGATGTGGTGTGTGTTCGTTTTCCATGCTTTGAGTAATTTTTTGTTACCTCATGAGCATCTTGCTTTTACCATAAGAACCAGTATGATGCAGTCCTCCTACGCACAAGAAGCTTTGTTGCAAGAGGTGTCAACTCTGGGAAATAGTTCCGTGCTTTCTGATTGAATTCAGTACTTGGGGTTTCAGTGGTCTAGTCCAAACTTTCTTGTTCGCACCTCCTCTGTTGATGTCAATAACAGTTGCACAAGAGTATTTAAGAGTGCATGTGGTCCTACTAAGTAATTTGCCCTTTACATAAATATTGCTAATATATAGGGAAGTGAAATACTTTTTCTCTGCATTACTGTTGCTGAAACTGTGTGTTTATTTTTTTCTGACAAACATAGCAAAAGAGTATTTGGCACAAACCCAATATACCAGAACATATACAGTGGGCTCCAAGAAGCTGTAGATGTACTTGGCCAGGAGTGGTGTTGGAGAGTATGCCCCATGTTAAGCAAGTAACCTACTTTGCCTAAATCCAGGATTTAGAAATTGAACTTTTCAAGGTATTTCTGTGCTTGTAAACTTTTTTTTGTCTATGACAGATATAATGAGACTGACTGTGCTTTTGAAGATCTTGCAATGTGTAACAATATTTACTTTTTGTTAGAGTTTCGCAGAAAAATATAATACTGGTGCCTAACAATTTGTATGGGAGCACTTATTCCTTATATAGTAACATCATGAAAAATGGCACTTCCAGAAGGTTATGAAAATTGCTTCCTACCATGTTGTTCCGTGGCTGCTGTTTCATTTCAGATTGGACATGAGAAGAACGCGCAGCCACGGTTACCTAATGGTGCCGGAAGAGCACCATCCTCTTTCACCTTTCGCTGCATTGTTAATAGTAAATTATGAATCATAGTTATCGCTTGGTACATTTTCATAATGGTGTGTGGTGATTCGGATGTGCGTATCTGTAATTAATGAGAGGGAGTTGCATGGCTAATTCCCTGTGCAGTGCTGACATCCTGTCTGCAGCTTTGTCCCCGATCTTTTACTTACGTGTCTCAAACAGCCGGTTATTGCATTACATCCTCGTATTATATAAATAAAGCCTTGACCTTTGTCCTTTGCAATATTGGTTCAGAGCAGTTTTAATTCAATTTAGAAAAGAAGCCTGAGTGTTAAAACCGTTTGAATCTCCTTACACACCTTAAATGTCGATGGGACTATTTCTGCTCAAGAGAAAGCACTAAGGTTGAGAAATTGCCTTCTGGCTTTTTGTCATTGACAAATGAGTGCGTGTTTCTTTAGAGTGAAAGTATGCAGGAAGTCCTTTCTGGGCAGGGAGTACAAGTACTCCTCCGCATTGTAAGGAATCGTGGGTCTACAGAAATTATTAGCAGTGCAGTATTTTGTTTGTTATTTCATCAAACGCTTCTGAACCAATAACCGTCCTCAGGCACGTTCCTTCCATTGCTGCGGGCAAATCTCCAGTAGCAGTCCTGATTTTTTCCTATCCCCACTATTTTATAGCTTGCTTGGGGCTTGTGCTTGTGAATCTCCCCTAATAAAGCAAGACCGGCCCTGGGAACTTTGTGATCTGTAAAGACAGAGACTGGCTCACAGGTATATTGGTGTCAGAAGCTCAGGCTGCTCCAAGAAGAGTCTGACCTCTTTTCTCTGTCACCATCCATGCTGTTGTGTTGGTTTTTTCCTCAGTGTGTGTGTTAGAGGTGGAGGTGAGGATGGTGCTTATGTCTCTGAGCATGTAAACCCTGTTAGTCCTGAGCTTCAGTTCCCTACTGATGGAAAATGGGGATAAAGGCACTTAATTATCTTCTGTGGGTATTGCGGGATAAATTCATTAAAGATTTGGAATGTTAAGGCTAAACTCAATCTGGTCTTTGTTAAAATCATTAAGATTGTCAGTACCTCTGTGCAAATCTTAGCAAACATTTTTTGAGTTGTTTTTTTTTAATGATGGTGGGGATACAGATCCTCTAATTATGCAGGACAACTCAAATTAGCAACACAAATAACAACTAAAAGTTGAGGCTGCATGAAGTGAAAAATAGTTGATTTTGAATATGTTACCGCACAACTACTGTTAAGTGATGTACAATGTTGTTTTCTCTTGCTGGATAGTTAACAACACTTTGAAGAAACAGAGGTGTGATTTATACCATTGCTAGAGATTTTCAGGAGCAGAAAGAGAAACAAACAAAGGAAAATAAACTCACAACTTTCTTGATTTATTCACCCTTTGCCACTTCCACTTTGTGTTGTTTAATTAGAAGTGGGTTTATATCAATTTTGTATTACTGGCAGATTTTAAACCAGATGCAGTTACAAAATCAGAATTAACAAATTTTATTTTATTCACTTCAGATTTGTTCCATAATTAGAGGAAAAAAGTATTCCTATCAAACCTCTGTGGATTTCCTTTGAGAGTAATAAAAAAACCCCCCTTGATCACTGATAAGCTGACTCACTCCATTTAGATTCTGCCCCACCATTACTTTTGGTACAATTATGTGTAAGCAGTGATTGCATGAAACTGCCTGGATTCCATGTAAATGATACGTCTTTGGCATACAGGACTTCTTGTAAACCATTTAAAGCAAGACATTCTTCCATGCTTGGCAGAAGAAGGATACAGAGAGCTTTTGTACCTCAGCTGCATCAAATTGAATATTTCTTTAATCACCCCGGAGAAGAATGCACTTGATTGCATTCTGTGAGTTCTGCTGTTATTGTTCCTGGGTAGACCTGGTGGGTAACGGATGACCTGACTCCACCACCGCTACCCCGGCCACCCCCTCCAAGCCACCAGCTCTTCTCCCTTGGGCAAGACTTGCTCCACTGGAGTAGTAATTGTGTAAAAGTCAAAAGAAAGGAATGTAAGGGAATAGCCATTAATAACAAAGTTGGCAACCCCCTGTGAGGACAGCTATTTTAACATCAAAACCTTCTTCGAAGAAGTAATGAAGCCTTGCTTCATTTGACCTCTTATCAGGTAATTGCACAGAAGGTGATTTCCAGGTAAGGATTTTTTTTCCCCCTGAATGGAGGGTGATAACCACTATTTAAAAACACATAAAAAGCCCTGCACACTGCCCAAACTGTTAAAGAACTAACACCCAGAGCAGAAGTTTGTTTGAGGGTTTTTTTCCCCCAATGAAAAGGTGATAAAAGGACAGTAACTCCTGTATGAGAGATTATTAATTCTGAAGAAGAAACCGGTGAAAGCTTGGGACTGTTTCTGCATATGGCTGTATGGCGATGTATTTAATTTGGAAGAATATTAAACAAATTTGAACTTTTCACTCACCTTTTTCATTTAAAGAAAGTAACAAATGAAAGGCCGTGACTAAAAAGGCAAGTAGATTGTGCTGTCATCTGTTTAGACATTTTCTTGGGAAACACTATGAAAAATATTAAAGGGGGGGAAAAAAGCACATTATGTTCAGTTTTCCCTCATAAGCTGCAAGTTTAAAACAGTCGCTTCAATTTATCCAGGCTCAATCTTCAGTCAAAAGTTGTGGAAAGGAGTGTCCTATTCTGCTAGTGTCTTAAGCTTGTGTAGTCAGACTGAGTACCAGAAAGCTCAGAGAAATTGTAATTCTCGGCCTCAGATTATGAGCTAATTTGACAAGTACAACTTTTTCAGGGGAGGTCTGATTTTGAGACTGTGTTTTCTGGCAGCAGTAGAAAGGAGTTAAACTGCTGCTGACGCCTCCCCTTGTAAGCAGGAGCATGGTGTGATCCTTTCCCTGGTGCTTTGGTGCACAGTGCCCAGCAGAAGCAGAGCAGGTAATGCTGTCAGGCAGGAGCAAGAAGTGTGCTCACCCCCTGTTTGGACCAGCTGTTAGAAAGTGATATGTGACATCCTGAGCTGATGGGATGAAAACACCTCATTCCTACTGAGCCCTGAGAGCACGTGGGGGAAGAGTTTTGCTCATCCCGTCTTTCATTGAATCCGTATGCAGAGGCTTTATTTATTTTTATTTTTTTTTGTATGATCAGTAAAACCTCTAAATATATATGTCTGTGTGAGCAGGTGCAAACATTTGCTTTATCATCTCCATCTGGATGGGAGGCGGTCGGGGCTGGGAGCTGTGCAGCCGTGGTTGAAATGCTGACGCCGCTTAACTCGGTCTCCGTGACGCAAATAAAAAGGGACTTCCCAGCTGCAAGCAGCTCGCATCTGGTGGGACCCAAGCGAGCGCCTGACTGCCTGTGCCCATATGTGTAGACATATCAAATGTAAACATGAATCCAGTTAATTTTCACACATTTGTTACAGCTTCCCCTGCCTCCACGGAGGCCTCCCACAGCCCTCGTGCTTCTTGATGTTGCTGGGAAAGCAGGGATATATGACAATGTAGACTGTTCCTTCGCCTCATACTGGGATGCCAGAATTGGAGCAGTAGCTTCATGGCAGTGTCAGGCAGAGAGGCAGGATATGCTGGGAGGAGATTCAGTCTCATCAACCCCTGTCTTAGTGTCACAATAATTCATTGGCCACTGCCACAGAGAATAAGGAGCAAGACTTATGGAAGGGAAGTGTCTTCTAAAGAAACACGCAGGAGGTCATAAAAATTACTCTTAAATTGGAGGGAGGGACTTACCTGTAAATCAGTGCCTTCTACTCAGTGTCCCCTGGCGTGGCTTTCCGGATGAGCACATGCTTAAATAGAGTAGCTGGGATGGGAAGTGATTTGTCTCCCTGGTTTCATGCTTGTTCTTTTAGCCGGAACTAAGGAAGAGGAAAATATCAACAATTTCTCATACGTGTCCTAAATGTACGTGTTACGATTATTTATATTTTCTTTCCTGTGAGTATCTGAGCTCCGTTAAAAGCAGCGGCACAATGTGGTACGTGGGTGGTCAAACTTCAGGAGAGGAGAGCAAGGTGGGGAAAAGCTGCTTCGCTTTGTACTTGCACCTATAAATCCCAGCAAGGCTTTGGGTACCATGCTCCGTGCCAGGGTGCCAGGGCGGTGACCATCAGAGCATCTGGGACCGGGCTCTCGTTCCTGTGCGTGGGCAGACTGGGACAATGGCCTCGACCAGGCCAGTGAATCAGTGCTTGGACTCGCCCTGCAATCAGCTGTGTGGAGCTCGGGAAACAAGCCACCTGCCCTGCTTCCTCTCATTTAACTGATTTATTTTTAAGTGGGAAAGGCTATGAGCTTTGTTCCTTTTTCTCAGGGACTTTGTGTCCTTTAGAGATCTCTGAAGGCTGCAGTGCAGTCTGAGCAGCCCCAGGGAACCATCCTTGGGGGACCACGTCCTGGTACCTTCACTCAGCACCAGCCACTAAAGCTTGAGGGTCTTCGTGAGATACACGTGGACCAAGCTACTGGGCAGCATGGCAGAAATTCGTCACTTTTTCTGAGCCCTTTCTGCCATGTTCCCAAGGAGAGCAGTGGAAATTGTTACTGTACAACAACAACAAAGTCCTTGCTCTGCTGAGCCTGTGTTGTCCACAACTGCCTCTAGTGAAGGTTACTCATGCAGTCCCTGGTGAGCAGTGAGGCTGGGAGGCACCATAATTACAGTTAGTTTGATCTGAGCTTTTGCTGATATCTACAGTATTATATGCTATAAGCTTGCTTCACTGTCTGTTTGTGACCATGCCTTCTGATGTTTCTTCTACTGTATATTTTGTGTAAGAAAAATGTGAATCGAAGGTCCATCCATGGACCATTTCCCCCGTGGGGTTCATCTTCTCACAAGCAGGATTTGAAATGCTCCAAACCAAATCAGCACAAAAAAGTCTATCCTAATTACTGCAAACCTGATTTCTAAGAGCCTTCCTTTGTAAGTCAGCTCTGGACACATCAAGGTATTCTAATGTAATAGATGTTTCTTTTCTATATTTTGAAGAAATGTGGTGGTGTTGCATTCTTTCATTCAGTCATTACTATGTGTTCATCCTCTACCTTGTTGCTCTATGTGAAGAGAGCTGATCTAAGCCCTGGCTGGGTGCTGTAGATCTAGGTGTGGTGCTGTATCCAAGGGAAATGTTCCTTTGAGGTACTGTTGTTTCTGGGATCTGACCTGCACAGCATCACACTGTGTAGATGTGTTAGTTTCCTCCTATGTCTGGCTTGCAGATCTCCAGCATACCTCTGCATTCCTTTGTGTAAGTATGCCCAGATTTTAAAAATACCAGCAGTAATTACTGATTAATGAGAAAACAAATGCATGTAAGATCTTTTCTTAGGGCAATTCAAGGTCTATCTATGGCTACAGACCCATTTTTTCCTTCTACTCTTCTCTATATATACTAATTCACTTTAGCACCAATTAATCCATGTGTTTCAATCTGCTTGCCCATCCTCTTCTTTTCAGGTTAGAATAGCTTCTGGGAGGTGGTTCTTTATCTCTCACTGAACTTGTGCCAGACCAATGGTTCTCTCAAAGAGTGATGTTGAGCCCTTAACAAAAATCAGTTTTAGAGAGAGAATAAATGGCACGTTACCACATCTACTGGAACAAAATCTGTCCTTATGGTGTTAAGGTAGATTTTAACCATAGGTCTAGTTAAAGGTGGGGTCTTTCTGTGGGGAAGAGGAGGGAAAGGGAACTCTCCCAGAACCATATTTCCAATTGGGTTCTGCTTGGAAAAGCTGCACACCATTTTACCTCTGCAAAAAGTGTATGTGTAGGCAATTGAAGAGAACGGTCTCACCTGAAGGTCCCTTATTTTTGTGTGGTTACCACTGTTTGCAAAGCTCTCTAGATGCAGAGGAAAGACAGGCTGGACTGAATCTAAAATCCCAAATCTTACCTCTTCTGCCATTAAAATCTTGGCGGTATTTTGTCATTTAATTCCTTTCACAAGCTCTGAAATTCTAGCTGATGAACAAGCCAGAGGTCTGTCGACACCCGTCTAAACTCAACAGAACTTATTCTGTACTTCTGATATTTCCTCTCTCAACTTTCTCACCCTATTTTTAAATATCCTCATAAATCTTTACCTCAGCCTTTGTTCGGGAAGTAACAAACAATATTAATATAAACCATGTAAACAAGGCATCAGTACTCAAGGCCAATGTATGACACTATTTGTTGATATTTCAAGTGATGATAGTTTTGTTCTCCTTTTTTTTTTAATAGATTTTTTAAATATATATATTGTTCCCTTTCCTTTTTAATGTTTGTCTTTTCCCAGATGACAAATGCAGTTTTATTCTTTTACAAAACATGAGACAGCCTGGCTTTCCTCATTAACTTCTCTATTATCATAAGCACCACCACCTGTAACGTCCATCACTTTGGCAGCGTGGTGCTGGGAGCTGCGTGTGTTAGCTAACTCATATACCCTCTTAGAGCTAGGTAACAGGGTGGAAAAATATGGCAAATTCATGCTTTCAGGGAAGCATTCTTGCATTTTCCCCTCAACTATTTTGCAGGAGCGCAACAAAAAAAATAACTAAAAAGACATTTTTCAGGTGAAACTCTGAAGTGGCTGAAATACAGAGAAAACAGAGCTCTGGCTCAACTTGGAAACGGAAGCCAAAGAGCCATGCAGGACTGAAACCATTTTCTTCTTGTTAGTAAGACTGACTAGAGTTAAATCAAAAGGAAATTCTTTTACTCAAAGTCATGCAATTTATTACTGCATTGCAGATTCTCCAGAAGAATGCAATAGATTGCAGTAATGAGAAAAATACCTTGAGGTTTTAAAACAGGATGCACAGTTCATGCAGTTGCCGAGTGACACAACCTGCACTGAAAAACTCTACAAATGCATTGTTTCAGCTAGCACAGCAGAACAGTTTAGATGTAAATTAAAAATAACTGCAGTCTTGTGGTCCTTGTCAGTTATTTACAAGCCTCTTGAAATATTTCCTTATTTGCCTTTCTCATAAGAAATTAGGCAATTACAATAAATAAGTCCGAAGCTGAACAACATCAAATGTAAATCATTGTGGCGCCATTACACGGAAAGTAGTAACAAGGGAAGGCCAAAAGAAAACTTGAAGTTTTTTCAGCTTCAGGAAATCTATTTTAAATGAAATTAAAACAAAAGCCTTAAATAAGTGTAATGTAATTCTGTAGAAAAGACAGTTGCACAATGAAGAGGCATTTGCAGCCTGAAATTCAACTTTGTGCTATTTAGGATATTTCAAAACAGGAAAGAAATAATTACTATACCATTGAGCTACTCACAAAACTTCATATGCTGGAGTCATATAATCATAGAACAATCCTCAGAGAGAAAAAGAAATGTAGTCTGGAAGCCCACTGATTCAGAAGTTTCTGAAAGAGGAAATGTTTCATTTGGATATTGTTTGGTAGTATCAATGTATGTGCGTTCCTTATTTTTACTTTGATTGCATAGTGTATGTGTGCTTGGTATTTGTGTGTCTGTAATAGAGTATGAGGACGTATTGCTATGTAACAACTGCATCACAAGAATGTATTTTGGGATGAGCATAGTTGTGGTTTGGGACTTCGTGGGTTGTGGTGTGTTTTTTGTGGATTCTTTTTTTTCCAATTCTGATACTGACTTTTGACTGTGTTCCTCTGATTCAGCACAGGAGCACATATTGAGATGCTTTTTTTTTTTTTTCTTCCAGAGCAAAAATTCAAGCTTTGTTAAATAGCCATTACATTTCTTGTAAAACCTGTCAGATATTCAAAATATATTCAACTCCCCTGAACTTCAAAAAGGAGTGATCAACAAGTCTTGAGTTTGGTCCTGATTCGACAATTTTAAGGTAATACTTTTTGACATTTCCCGTGCAAACCCAGCAAGGTCTGGAGAGCATTACTCCAAAGGGATAGGCACCCAGTAGATGCAGATAAAATGAGCCACTGCTTTTCAGGAAAGGAGTTGTTGATGTCCTATTATGCTCTATAGAGGAATAAATCAGGAAACTGATGTCCATACTTGCCAAAAATTGCAGTTTGATCCTGTCAGGCAGGACTGATGGCTTTGATTGCTGAATGCTTTGCACAGTCCTCTCCTCTTGCTGCATTGCTATTCATCAGACCAATGGGCCAGCATACCTGAGAAATTCTCTGTCATTTAAAAAAAATTCTGTCATTTAAAAAAAATTATATAGTCCGCTTTTTAGTTCAAGTATTTCCTTTGTTTAATAAATTGTGTCAATGCAGGGCAAATTGGGTGGAAAAGACACTATTTGAACTGCCTCAGATTTGCTCAAACCTAGTGACCCTTTTAAGGACAGCTCTCTGTCATGTGCTTAGTATTGGTAAGACCTACGAACGCAGTTATCAGCACTTAGCTGAGTACCGACCTGAAGAATGAGACTTAGGAACCTAATATCTTTTTCAGACTTTAAATGTGCTGTAAGGCAATGAATGATTGAACTTTCATTTTGCAAAGGATGAGATTAAGGCAGTTATTGTAGTTCAAGAGATGTCGTTCTTGATTTGGGTAATGACAGGGGTGAGAACTCAAAATTTTGGGTAAATGTTCTACATAAATTATAGCTGAAAAATATATAGATAACAATAACAGCTGGCAGTGGGAGATGACATGCCATTGTTCACAAATGGACAAGCCATAGCAAATTGAGTCATGAAAAGGTGAACATAGCTGTTACTCTGAAAGACGTTATTACAATCCATTTCAGAATACTCAGGTTGGGTTGAGAGCAAAAAATATCATTTCTAATGAGGATGCAAATATCTTAACTTCAATATTTAAAGTACTCTTTGAATGGACTCACACCACTTAGAACATTTGTCAAGGAACCTCTCATCCTCCTGTTGAGAGGTGAAGGCAATAAAGATGCTGAGTAAGAGGACCAGCATTTCATTTTCCAGCTTGGAAATATCAAACAGCTTCTCAGAGGAGTAGCAATTTCTTTTGTTGTGTTGTGCCTGGCTTTCTATCCTTTTCTCTCGATAGTTGCATTGGTTTCTATTTTGCTCATCATGTGTGCTTGTATGGAAAAGTCTAAGTCATGTATTAGAGTGAACGATACTAATTTGCATGATTCTAGGGGCCCAGGAGAAAACAAGGATCCATTATGCAAGGTGCTGTCTAAACATGTAGCCAGTACTTACAGTCTGAGTAAATAAAACAGGAACAGAACACTTCAGTGGCATGCAATGACTCCTTGAGAGGAAAGGATGGGCTGGAGTCCACCCAGCTGCTCTGACTTCTAGTCCGTTGCCTTTTCCACTGGATATTGCCATACTGACATCTTGGATTGTGCAAGAAGTATTGGATGATGTATGCCAAATGGGAGGCTTATCGCAGTTATCTCTACGAAGTCTGGCACCAGAAGCATTTGAAAAACAGACATCAAATTATAGACACATACGTACCCTGAACATATCTGTTTAACACAGTAATGTATAACTGCTTGATTACTGACAATGAAATCCTTATGCTGCTACTCATTTCCACCTGTCTCAAAATACATTTGCATCAGGCCCTAGATTTATTTCTTGCTCTCAGTCTCAGGTGTAGCAATTAAAGAAATGTTCTGTATTACTGAGAGCACCAGATGTGTGCAGTGGAGCATCCTATACTGACAAACATTTTGCTTTTAATAGTTCCTTTGGGTACACATTGGTGTCTGGTTTTATTTTTCTGTTTATACTTTATTTTTTGGTTTTATGGAGCTGTTTCCTTGATGGGGTTTTGTCAGTTTCTTGCCTCAGAGAATGATTTAGGGTAGCATGGATTATGGCACAGCAGCATTAAGAGCTGTATTCAGTTTTTAAGGTCGTTCTAAGTTCTTCATTTGAATCCTCCCATATAAAATAAGAGTAAAGCAAAAGGCCAACTGATTCCAAAAACTGAATTGTGGATCTGCTGATGTCTTCTTGGACCTTCCTGATGTCTTCTTGTTGTCTTTCTTGTCTTCTTGGACCTGGAACCAAACTTAACAAATGTATGACAGGATTCCTTCAGGATCAAGGCCAAGAAGCAAGATTCTTCAGTCACAATAGTTGCAAATCTTCTTTTACCCACACCCTGGAAGGTGGTGGGCACATAGAAGGTGGCAGGTGTTTTTTTCTCAAGGTCTTAAACATAGATTTTCTTCTCCAATTTTCAGCTGGTTCTTCATTGCCAAGTGGAACAAGATGTCGGGCTGTGAATCTCGGTGTGTGTCAAAGTAGCAGCCATGGTCTAATGATTTGGAGAAATTTGGTCTACTTTTCTCTGGGATATTTTATACCAAATTGGAAATGCCATGATGGATATAACTGGCTGAGAAGAGTCCCAAACTATATTTATTCCTGTAAGGAGAACAGAAAGTCTTCCCTGATCTCTGCAAGTGATTATCCTACTTCCCAAAGGGTGGAATTTGACTGCTTTGGCTACAGTATAAGCACTCTTAAATGTTGTTCCATGTGGTGGTTGCTGTTTCTTCAAAATAATATCAGCAGTGGAAAAAACAGTCTTCACATGCTTATTATTTATAAGGAGTGTCAGATGTATCATGATACCATGACCAATAGAATTCTAATATGGGAACCCTTTATCTTGCAAAAACCTCATTTATTTATTTTTTCAAATAGCAGTTCAGGTAAAACCATGATGAGAAAAAGATTAAAGCTCTGTCAGATAAAAAGTAATGCTGTACTATTTCAACTATCCTAGTTTTCAAAAGAGCATGAAATATGCAGTAATTCACTCAGACAACATAAATATTGAATAACTATTGCAATGGATTGTAATAATAGATATACAAAATGAATAAAAACACATTTGATTTAGTCCTCTGCTGATGGTGCAAGTGAATTACAAGGACTAACCTGTCTACTGCAATGTTACTCATCAAATAGCTATAATTTAAATCTTTCCTTTGTTTTTTCCCTTTCAGAAGAACAAAGTAGTTGTGGTAAATGACTGTCCTTACATCAGTTCATTTCTCTGGAGACCGTTTCTGGCCTTAGCCATCAAATTTAATGCACATGAATAGCCCCAGTGGTTAAGGTAAGAAAGTTTTTCACATCCGAAAATTTTTTTGGGAGTTGGAGCCACGATGTATCAAATTTGTGAAGGATTGGAACAGGCTGCCCGAGGAGGTGGTGGAGTCGCCATCTCTCGAGGTGTTCAAGAAATGTGTAGATGTGGCACTTTAGGAGATGGTTTAGTAGTCATGGTAGTATTGGGTTGACAGCTCGATTCAATGATCTTAGAGGTCTTTTCCAACCTTAACTATGCTATAATTCTATGAAATTAATCCCTGGCCTCATTCAGTTACCTCTGCCTTTACTTTGCCTTATACCATGTGACACCACTTCGACATCTGTTTCGTAGAACTCTGGAAGCACAAACAGGAGCCTGGTTACCCATCACTGTTGATTGAGATCAAGTCCCCTGCTGCCCTCTCCTTCTGACTTGTAGGGATGAACATGGTGAGGATGGAGGCTAACAGGCACTCCTGTCTACGCATGACATCCTACTCCTTTAGGCTGATGTGAATAAACTGTTTCGTAGGAGATAATTTATTTTATTTTGAGCTATTTGAGAGATATTAATGTTAAAATTCCATGGAGTTTATCTGTGCAGAAAATTCCTAGGACCTGTTAGCTGGCTATGGACCAAGACTCCAAGATGTTGCAGGTATGACCCATTTTCCTCTTCGCTGTGTGGTAAAAGCTGTGTGGGGGCTGACTACCAAACCCCTTTTTGTTGTATAACTCCAGGTAAACTGGGGAGTGCTGCAAAGAGCACCTGCATCCCTGGGCCTGGCTCTTGGTGGCCCATGGCTCCTTCTTGGTGCAGACCCCTTACAGTAACATCTCCAGCAGGTTGAGGACAAGTGGGAGGGATTTTAGTAGGAGAGTTTCTCCTTCTGTCATGGTGGTGCAGTGTGCCTCAGGGCCCAAAAGCTTGAGCTTACAATATCCCTCTGTGCATTTGAGAAGTGATAAATTATACGGCATTTGAGGTGTGCCTCTAGGAAATATATTACCTGAATTAAAATGTGCTAATTCAGAAATACCTTTCCCAGCTCTTCGTTGCCCTTGTTAGGGGAAAAAATGCTCCACTTCACACTCCAGCTAACTGATTACCTGCCAGTTCTGAAGCTGTGCTCTGAATTAATCTGTTCCAAAAGCCAACAGAGATGACTTATGTCTGGGCACCTCACAGGAAAGCAGGGAGATGAAAAGCCTTAGGAAAACTTTGACAAACAACTTGGAGTGTTTGACCAACTATGCACAGCTGCTGCTGACTGAAGAATGCAAGTAACGTGCCAAAGAGAGACAAGAGGTGATGAACAGGGAAAGCAGCTTTTGTATCTGTACCGACCTTTTTTATTTTCAGGAAAGGAGAGGAAATATGCTGCGTTACCTGTAGGAAGTGTGCCTGCTTTTGCTAATAGATGTACCCAGTTTATGCACTAATTCCAGACTGGTCAGATCCTGTACTGATGTACACTGGAACCCTTCCGAGGTCAGTGGAGACACACCCATGCACATTGCTTACATCCCACCCATTTAAACACGCCTTACAGACTTGTTTGCAGAGCCGAACAGAAATATCTCTACCCTCCTTCAATTCCTGATTTCAAGCGATGATGCCTCCTCATAAATCCTGGCACCGGTGTGACCTATCACTTCATTACATCAGTGTGCAGAGCTGTGTGTTGTAGTGATGAGGAATTTATCTGGTTGGAATGGATCTGCTCCAGGAACAAATAAAGTAGTTAGAAATCTGATTATTTCTGGGCCAGTTCTGTATGAATTACAGCTGCTTGGTTTTTCTGATGTCAGCTAGTTTTACTTCTCTTTGATATCCCTCCTCACACGGGAGGTGAAGTATCTAGCTAGTACAGGCATCTTGATGAGCTCCACCATCTAGCTGATTTCTTAGAAATGCAGTTGTCAGGAGAGCTGACCTGAATTTCCGATATGGTTGGGATGAAATATGCTGTATTCAATGTCATTTGAGCATTGTCTGCTGTGGCGCCTGCTAAGCTTGTTCTGAAATCGGGGATCCGCTTCACTGTCGGGATCAGGGAGAGCTGGAGGTTCCTCAGACCCCCTTCCTGGCTCAGTGAGCACTGTCAGTGAGGGACAGCTTGATTTTCTGTAGCTTTGTGCAACTGAGGAATCCTCATACAGAGCAGCAATTTCCTGGTGACCAGATATATTGGGGTTTTGTATGGCATTTCTTCACTGCCAGCCTGAAGGGGTTAAAGGAAGGTGATGTGTTAGGCTCCAGGCTGCTCTGCACTGGTTCAGATGTAAGTGGTAGAGAGAAAGAACCACTCCTTCCATTTTAATTTTTTAAACTTTTCTTTATTGAAAAAGATAGTGTATGGCCAAGAAAGAACAGCCAGCTTGTTTAGTCTGATGTGGTATATATCACTTGTTTATTTCTTCCAGGGCATTATGTTTTCCGTGTATTCACTCAATGGTTTATATTTGACTAAGGCACATCTTTCAGAAAGGCATTCAAACTTGATTCAGTGATTGCTGGAATTTCCTATGTTTTCCAAAACATTAAAAATTACATCAGTGTGTCAAGAGCTTCCCCTTGCAATAGAATTATAGAATGGCCTACACTGGAAGGGACCTCAGAGATCATTTAATGGGACCTCAGAGATCATTTAATCCAACCTCCCTGTCATGGGCAGGGTCGCCACCTCTAAACTAGACCAGGCAACACATGGGGACAATATTCTTCTATGATTCTCCTATGCAAGTTGTGCAAACCTGATGGATTTAGCAGGTGCAACTCTTGTAGGTGCTTGCTAAGGTTTTAAAGTATTTGTTTGGTCTTGAATGTATAGCGCAGCACTCTAATACGGTACTGGGATATTTGCCGATCCCTTTTCTCTGTGCTGCACGTTTAAGTTGTTGTTTCCAGGTAGGCTTACACTCGTATAGAGGAACTGAAAACTATGGTGGGTTTCAGCAGAAAAGGAGATGTTGCTTAGGGGAACTCCTGGGTGTATGAGTTGTAGCGTGGTGACAGCTCTTCAGTTACTGCTTCTGTGCCTGCTCTGAAGGTTAGAATAAGTAAAAACTAGAAGTGTTTTATACCCTTTTGTAAAATTTTTGTTTACTTATCAAGTCTTCATTTGATTTTTCTTCATTCAAGTTTTTGTTTCTTCGGGAAATGCTTGTGCCAGGGCCTTATGGAAATGATAGCTGGGTGTTTCGTCCTGCTCCTTCCCAGGTCTGCGCCTGCCTGGTTCCAGTGCTCCTGGAACTTTTTGATGTGCATATGCCTGTACCACAAACTCAGAACTGGTGAAAGGCTAACTTGCTTTTTAAATTTAGCTACAAAATTCTGATCCTACCAGGGAATTAATCCTTCTCCAGGAGCTAAGGACCAACATACATTTTTTACCAGTATCGGTTAGCACAGGTACTATGGACTAGGTAGCACCTTCAACATTATTTTCAGCATTTTGATGCAGAAATTAAAGCAAATGTCTCTTATTACAGAGAACTGTTTGAAAATAAGTAAGATACTAGAAACCGTGGAGGCTGACTAGAACAAAAAGAACACCTAGTATGAACCCTCAGCGAAGACTGCAGTCTGGAGCTCTGTTGCATCGCACATTTTTGGCCCATGATAAAGACTTTACTAGTGCCGAATGCTGAGAATAGCATGGGGAAAAATTAATACCCAGTTCCAAGGCCGTTTTGAGGTGGATGTGTGTACAACCCAGTCCTGCCCTCCTGCCAAGCGCCCCTCAGCAGTCAGCGCTGATGCCCTGCTCCTGGCTGCTGCCAACAACCAAAACAAGTCAGCATGGTAAGAGAATATGTTCTAGACCTGCACTAAATAACTGAGTGGGAAAACTCTCTTACTTAGCCGGCAGTCATACTGATGTAGTTGACTAGCTTCTAATCAGGCAGGGTTGAGAGAAAATTAAGTATTTGGATTAGTAAAGAACACTTTGAGAGCTGCACCTTTTCTGTCATGCTGTCTGAGAATGATGGTGTATGGAGAAGAGGGTTCTTTGCCAGGATGGTAGAAATAGCCACGGGGAAAGATCTGTATCAGGTGCAATTGGTACAAATTTTCCTGTGTTATGCAAGAAATACTCGAGCTTTTCCAATTCTCTTTTCTGTTGACAAGACAACAGTGCCCTGTACACAGCCTGTCCTGCAAAATTCAGGTTGTGGTAGAAGGTATGAAGCAAAGTGTTTCTGTGGTGGAGACGATGTCTGAGGCTGGGACAGGTTCAGTTCTCACGTGAGGGTGGGAGAAAAATCATCTAGATAAAAAAAAAAAATCTAGAGTGATTTTGTTGTGTTTTCTTCTAAAATAGATGAGAATTAATCCCTGCAGGTTCTCATCTTTTTGTCAGTTGTTCTTTAGTAATGAGAAGGCTGTGTGTATTTTTACAACACGCACTCGTGCATCTTTCAATTTTTAAATTAAGATTTTCTTCTTCTTAAAATTAAACTTGGAGACATACATTCCGGAATGATGACAGTCTAGATTTGTTATGAATTCCTAAAATAGAATTATATTTTCTTATTAATAAACTCTTACATAAAAACAACAGTTGAGCATATATTTGCTGCCAAAATTCTGAAGAATGTCAAATCAGTAAATGGGAGAAATTATGAGCTCGACACCTGGAACTGGAGCTTCTTAAGTAATAAACTAGCTTTTGACAGCTGTAGCCTTTTTTGCAGGTGCAAAAAGAACATTTTCTTCTTATTATTTTATCTGCTTTACATCACTTAATGACTAGAATATTCCAAGTTGGGAAAACAACTGGGAGTTGAAAGAACAGGGAAATTTGTTTATCCTCTCCCGTCATATGAGTAAAAGGTGTGTGTGGGAGTCTGAGATTGACTAATTCTGATCTGGTAGAACATGAAAGCAAGGAAAAACTAGCTCAGCTGGTTAATTGCTCATAATATTTGCACTGTTAGATACAACAACTGCCTTGAAATTCAATGAATATTTTGATAATATTTCTGAAAATACGCAGGACACAATGCAGTTGTATTTACACAATTACATTGTTCTGGAAATGATTGTTCAGAAGCAACATGATGCAAAGCACACGTTAAAAAAGTTAACCAGGTGACTGAAAATGCCAGGTCCTGTTTTCTCGCAAATCAAATGTAAAAATCAAACCCCGAAACAAATGCTGAGGTGTATAGTGATGTACATATGGTTTTAATGTACTCTGTTAGTTAACAGAAACAAATAGTAAATACAAAGCTACCTTTCTCTGCAATTAAACATCTCTATTGGTTGTCAGTCCCTGATAATAACAACTCTTTCTTATGCATATCTGTTGGAAGGCACAACTGCAATGCAAATTGAGTTACTCAAATTGTGATTTCCTGGTTCTGATTTAAACCACAGCTAACAAAACCGGTTTAAATCAAAGTGTTATAAATTGGTCTGTCCTGCTTTAAAGCTCATTAAAGATGTGCCTTGAAAGCGCGGTTGTATCAGTGCTCTGACTCAGTGCGTTCTCAGTATCACTTAAGTCTTAATAAATCACAGCAAGGGATGGAATTTTTATTCAGCAGTCTCGATCTCTGAATTTAAGGCCACTAAAGAATAGATTAACATTTATAATTGCTAGGTTGATTAGTAACGCAAATTGAAAACGGGGATTTCAAAACAAATTAACCTTTGCAACACATCATGTGGAGACAGACAGACTGGGAAATCACTGAAGAGGTTCTCCTCATCTTTTAAGTAATTTGTCATGAGTCACCATATCCTCCATGGTGCTTTACTACTCTGAGCAAGTAGCCTCTGGAGTGTCGATGTCCAAAAAATAAACAGTGATAACTGAAAGAGCAACATGGGCGATTTGCGGCTGGCAAGTGGCTGCATGGGCTATCATTGCTTTGCATCACTCCAGTCAGACTTGTATATTTTGGGACTAAGATTAGGATGTTTAGGCTGGGTCCGAATGGATTTATAATTAGATATGTGCAGGCTCTGACCTATTAATTGAGGCTCACTTTTCCCTGCTTCTCTCCTCTACGTTTAACGAGATTGTGCTTTAAAGCAGCCAAGGGAAAAAGGAGCTTCTGTATCTGTGCACTTTTTTTGCTTGAAATCTGCTCATCCTGCACTTTGAGAACTTCTCACTACTCAGTTGAGAAGCAGCTCAGGGTTTTCCTGAAAGCTGTTTCTCTTTGGGATACCCCATGGATGGAACAGGACAGTGTGTCAGTGTAGTCTGGGTTGCATTTATTTGTAAAATTATGAGCTGGATTCCACTTAGGGAAAAAAACCCATACGTGATCAGCACATGACTGGAGAAGATGAAAGTGGATTTTGGTGGCCCCACATAAAATCTGGGGAGATCTAAGACTGTTCCTTCTATTCCCAGACATCTACAGAGATGGGAGATGCTGTCAAATGCAAGAAAATATTGCAGATCCTTATAGGGGAATGTATTGGGAAGGAGTGGGGCTTTGTAAGGCTGGACAACTGTGAAGGAAATGGTAAAATAAATGGTATTTCCTATTGCAGTAAACAACTTTAGTCTCATCTCTTGCAGGTACATCAACTCGTGGAAAGCTCTTGCCAATTGATGTAGCTGATGAGGACTCCAAGCCCACCGTGTGGTGGTGTCCCAAGGAACTGGAGACAAGCTGACAGTGTAAGTACCTGTGGCCTGTTTCTACCATGGTCCATAAGCTCCCAGAAAATTGATATCTTCATGTCTACAGTGCTCTGGCCAAAATTTCAGTTTCTAATTGCAACTTTTAGTACCTTAAATGTGCAGGTGTTTATGCGCATCCTTTATGTAGCAGGAGAGCTACTGTATAGCTTGTCTTTTTTCTGAGAGGACTGACACGGAAAAAAACCAATAGTAGTATCTCCTAATCCCAGAACTCCCAGAGGATATAAACAGGGAATGAACATTGGTATTAAAAGCTTCCTCTGAAAAGAATAATTTTCTTTTTTTTTTTTTTTGCTACGTTTGTAACCAGAAATAAAACTGAGCTAAACTACACAGATTGGAACAGACAGAGAACCGTGGCAGATATTTTCACACTGGATGAATGGGATTTTGATTAATGGGAAAGCAAAGCCAGGAAGGGTCCTTAAAGGCATCCAAACTTGAGCTGTGGAAATTCAAAATATTATTCTCTGTGGTAGAGCACAGATGCACAGTGAGCTGCCGGTACCGTGGTGGGGTTCCCGATGGCACTGGTTGAGACTTGGGAGTGAGAGATGGGGACTGACCTCTCCTTCCATGCCAGGTTCTTCCAGCTGCGATGCTCTTGGCTTCTGTCATCCAAAGGATGGCAAAAAGTAGGTGATAGGTGAAGAAAAGCTGATAAGGTGAGTATTGATAAAGCTGCTGAGTAGTCAGCCGAATATGTGGACTATTTTTCAGAAGTTTTGGCAGGTAACACAGAACTGCCAACCAGAATAAAGAGGTACCCTCCTGTCTTGTTCAGTAGATGTTTCCAGTTGCTAATAAATAGATGAGACATTATTGCTTTTTAATGCATGCAAAGGTTGTGCAACTTCCATAGGTGTTCAGTCAAACGTGCCCTGCTTTGCATGCCTCATTCCTTTTCATGTGGATAAACTGCAGTTTGTTCAAGAATCTCTCCCTTTCTCAATGCTATATTATTTGTGTGAATGATTTTTTCTTTTTTTTCCTTTTATTTTTCCAAAGAGGAATGAATTACTGCACATGAACTTTTTTCAAAATCAAATCTCTTCTATCTTATTACTGATATTTACACAGATGTACTGGTGAGAACAAATTTATTGCAATATTTATTGGACTGAATTTGAGGTTATTTATAATGTGGTTAGAAGGCTATTTATTAGACATATCACAGTAGCTATTTAACACTTATATAGCTGTCTAGCTGAGTTTATAATATAAAACAGTATTTATTGTATATAATCCAGAAAATATTACAGGAAGAATAAGTTCTAAAAGAGAAAGACACAATCATCACAGTAATGGAGGGACAAAGAACAAAAATGTAATTTTAAACAGCATTTCTCAGCTGGGCTGAGGGAGGGGAATATTTAGGATGTGAGGAAGTCCAGGTGCAGATTTTGTTCTCTAAAGTGCACCAGCACTCTGCCCAACAGCTGACCTTTCCCTCATGAAATGGACATTTTTCATTTAGAAAAGGAAATGAGAATCATCGTCTTTGATTTTTTTTTTTGATGGGTTTTTTCACTGATTAAGTAGAGTTAAAAAGTTCTATGGGACCATTTTCTGCAGCGAACAATTTCATAAAAATCAAGCATTTCAAAAGCAGGTGTTACTCTGATATTTTTAATGATTCACATTAAGGTGGTATTTTCTTTTTTATTCCACCACGATGGATTCAAATTACAACATTTTGTCCATATTAATGGTCTTTTAGCTCTCTTTTTCACTGTTGTGCCATCAAGATAGTTTCTTATACCATCAGAATAAAAAGCCCCTGTTTCTATTAACATCTATAGGGTTTAGTTCTTTTTCTTAAATCAGAAAACAAGTGCACACATTTAATGTCCCATGGAGAAATCTGGATGAGGTTTGCCTGCAAGGAGGGCAAGACTGTAAGGGCAAAAATTTCCCCAAAGAGTTATGAATTTCCTTTTAAAAAAAAATAGCTTCCTGTAATCTTCAGAAGAAGGAAAACAAATCCCCTGTTTTCATGTACATAGGCCATCTTAAAAAATTTCACTGTGAAGTCTCAGTCTCGTTACTTCTGTTTAAGAGATAGAGCCCTTTCTGTGGGAGGATGCGGAGGAGAGAGGAAATGAGGCCGCTGGAAGGTTTTGCAGGTGTGAGGGTGAAGCTGGTGGCTGTCGGCTTCCACTTCTTGTGAAGATGCTGTGGGGGTAGGAGGAGCATGGGGTGAAGGGAAATTGTCCTTTTTTTTTCCTCATGTCTCCTTTTTGCTCTTTCTTGTGGCAATAAAAACAGTGTGAGAAGCGGCAGGCCCCATCCCAGCTTTTGCCTTTCCAGCCTAATTCAAGGTGTCCAGCTGAAGTCCCACATTCCCTGTATATTCATAGTTAGCTCATCACAGATGGCAGCTGTTGCAGATCAGTAAATGTGTATTTATCCTTCGTTCTTTGCAGATGAAAGAGCTGAAATACTCCACTCTTTAGATTCTTGAATGGCATAGGATGAGATATTGAGTAACACAGAGGCAGGACGGCATTGGTGAAACTCTTTGTCTAGGTCACACGCAGACTGGAAAGAGTTTTAATGCTGATTCTTAAAAGACTATAGCTGCCAAATAAATTCAAGATAATACTGGTGAGAAATTACAGTAGGTAATCTGAGGCAACTATACATTCTCTTAAATTCATTAGCTGCCTGTAGAGGGTTAAAAAGAACATAACTAATTGCATAGGAATTAGGGAGTTCAAACAGAATGTGTTACTCTGCTCACCAAAAAAAACCTTCAAGGGAGACAAATTAGAAAGGATTATTAGCATATTTCACTTTTTCAACAAATCTTACAAGGAATGAAAAACATAATAATGTAAAGGAGCTGAAGATTCATGTTTCCATAATAGCTGTATCCCCACTCTCCTACCTGCAAAATTTATTCTCTGTGGGTGGTGTGATGCTGTTGAATATTTTTGATTTCTTAGCTGTCCTATTTTTCCCCCTGTAAGCAGCTCTTCTGAGTATGAATATTAACCTGCAACATTCTCTTAGCTAAAACTTTCTTTGGCCTGGCAGCATTACACTTGGGCAAGGGCTCTTACAGGGAGCAAAGAGCAGAGTGCAAAAACGATCATAAATGTGCTCACAAAAAAATCATTTTTATTTGAGCTCATTCATTCTAATTGTTCTCTGGAGGCTTGATCCAGAGCACAGAAAAATCCAAAGGGGACTCACTGGGCTATGGGTCAGGTTTTCAGGTCAACTGTACATGGCAAGCTGTGAATAATGAGCATCACGCCGCATGGTGCCAGCTCCTCGGGCCTTACCCAGACGGTGGAGGTAAGAATTCGGCTGCTGGTTTCACTGAGCGCGGTCTCTGGGCTGGAGGAGAGCATCGTCACTCGCTCTTCCTGCAGCAAAAGGCAATCACAGACCTTAATGATCAGCAAGCTAGTGTGTCCCAGTAATGCAGTTGACCATGCACTGATTAACTGGTGCCAACTGTGCCCCAGAATACTGTTTTCTTAAGAGTTAGCACTTTTATGGATGGCAGTGGTCCAAGAAGTAGTTAGGGTCACTGCTGGGACATGATATGATTACAAATATATTTCTGTGTGTAATTGTGAGTACTGTGATGGCTGAGTTGTCCCTTCCACTGACGTAAACAGGCTGGGAATAGCTTATTTTTTTGCAAGCAGAACTACTTATACTGAAAATTGTTTGGAGTGGACTTTATTTCTTGTCTTTTTTTTCTTTTCCTTAGCAGAATTCTTTAAGCCGGTTTAAAAAAAAAAAAAAATCTGCTCTTGCAGACAGAAATGTCTTTTCCTTTACTCCGGATTAGGCATTCAGTTGAGGAAATGTGATGTAGAGGTCTGGCTCAACTTTTTGTGCAACTATGTGTGAACCACTTTGTGTTGTGGCCCTTTGTTGTCCTACAAAGCTTGGCCTTGCTTTGCTAGATATAAAACCTGTGGGAGGTAGTTGTTGTCTTTTGTCTTTTTTACAGACACCAGCATGGTATGATCCAAGAAAAAGGGTTCTGGACATCACGTAATAATCATGACAAGGGTTTGGGAGCCTCTTGGTCAATCTCAAACCTTCCACCTGTTTCCACAGTGGCAGAAACAGGTCCTTGGTGAACTGACAGCTTTTAGCATCTCCATGGGTATCCCTTTCTGGTGTCCCCTTGCTTTCCATACGTTGAGTCCTACTTGTGTCAATAGGATCTGGAAACAGATGTGTAATTGCCAGGGATAAATCAGATTATTCAACGGCAGAAAAAAAAAAAATGTTCAAGCCTGGAAACAGAATTAATATAAAACTGATCTCTCTTACATACTTCTCAAAGATGTGAACCTTTCTACGTAAATACCCCTGTCATTAGTCTAATAATGCTCTACTTTGTTCATAATTTACTACACCCTTCAATAAGCATTGTAATATTTGTGCAAGTATATAAAGCATTGTTGCCCTTCTACTTTTTTGCTTATCTGGTTCTTTCAAGGTCACTAACCTACCTTTGAGCTTTCATCTGGTTTAAATATTCTGCTATTGCTTTTTACACCTCACTTTGTAGTTCGTGCCCATTTAGATACCTGCAGCTGCATCTTCTCAAGTAGCTATTGGTCCATGTCTCCTTGCTTAAGATTACTAACTTAATCGGCAGTAATGGTACAAATTATATCTCTTAGGGCTCACTTGCACCGTTTTGCTGGTTGGAAAGGGGGACTGGTTTTTGATTTTGTTGTTGTTGGCCATCTTTTCTGCCTAGGATATCTTAAACACAGAGGAAAATTGCATTCAGTGAAATATCCTCATTTTGACACATGCAGGCTTTCAGCGCCCAGGTCATGCAGAGAGGCTAATCAATCCTTACTGACCTCCAAGAGCCTGAAATGTAGCTGAGTAAGGCCCCAATCCAGCAAAGCACTTACGGATATCCTTTTGTAAACATATGATCAGTCCCATTTTCAGTACAGTCTGGTGAGAGGTGCATTTCAGAGTAGAGCATCTCAGGGGATGCTGCTTCTTGTGCAAGCGTTGTGCAGGCTGTACCAGCTGCAAATGCAAGCTCAGTCCAAGGTGTCTGGTATTCTTGCGCTGGCCAAAGTAACTCTCTTCAAGTGTACTGCTTGTGGGGACATCTCCATGCTTTGGGGGTGCTGTTGAGGTGCCCCTAATTTAGAGTCATAGTGTGTGTATGTAGCCTGAGCCCTTGTCCTCTGCAGAGGCAGTGAGCTCCCGGGATGCTTGAGCTTCTTTTCCTGACTGCTTAAGAGGCAGTGAAATGATTTAGGAGGGCACAGAGTAATCACCTGGACCCTGCAAGACCTGAGAGCTGTGCTCGCTGTGTGATGACTGACGAGATCATCCCATCTTCTGGCTTCATCGGATCCTTGAGCCAAGTGTATTGTTGCCGTGGGATTGCCATCCTATTCCAAAAAACACAGGTGGAGTGGAGTGCTGCTGTGGGTCCCCATCCAGGAGGAAGGCCGCGCTGGTTATCACCACAGTATAGAAGAAAACAGGGCTAGAAAGGACCCGAGGAGCAAATCTCAACCACCCACACACAAACCACCCTGACACATGTTTGTGTGTTTCTTTAACCCTGCCAGCAGCAGAGATCCCCCAGCCTCCCCAGGAGATCCCCTCAGTGCCTCATGACCCTTGCAGCCGGGAAGTTATTCTAGTGCTGGACCTAGGTCCCCCTCGGCGCATTTAAACCCCACGGATGTGGATAACAATTTATTGCCTTCCTCTTTGTATAAGCCTTTTACATAATTGAAGACCGTTACCATGTCTCCTTTTCGTCTTCTTCGCTCTAGACTAAATAGCCCAGATAGGAGAATGAAAGCTGGAATGGGGTGTCAGGGAGAAGGAGTTAGAGGAGAAAGTCAGCAAGAGATTAATCCTACTTCCTCTCCCTATAGAAGTGGATTTTTGTTTCTAAAGGATGAGGGCTGTGGGAGGGGGGGGAGAAGGAGTTAGAGGAGAAAGTCAGCAAGGGATTAATCCTGCTTCCTCTCGCTATAGAAATGGATTTTTCTTTCTAAAGGATGAGGGCTGTGGGAGGGGCACATGTGCTTCTTGGGGTTGGTGATTCACGAACGCAGCTCTATGGACTGTGTATCTGATGCACTGGTTGCTGCCTCGCAGCCTAAGCAAGAGGGGCTTGAGCTGAGCTGCAGCACTCCTATCCAGGCTGCATGCTTGGAAAATAAGGCTTTAATTTCTTACATGGATGAGGAGCATATCTAGCTCACGTGTCAGCTCCTGCAAAATGTATCTGGTTGAGCTTCTGTGTATTGTGAAAGCTGTTTCTGGGTGCTGTGTGTGTTACACAGCTGGGGAAAATGACAGTATAACACCATCACCCTGCAGCAGCATTCAAGCAGCCCACCACAAGCCCTGCCAGGGAGCAGGAGCCCTCTCCTCTGATGGCAAAACAGGGTTTTCTGTTGGGAGAGTTGCCTTCACCATGACTGTGTTCTTCCCACCCATGCACAGGATGGAAAGGCACCCGCCACACACGCTGCCTACATGTGTTTCACAACTTGATTGCTGTTTGTAAAACCAACGCGTGGAACAGGCAGACGCCGCCTGATCTGGAATGCCCCAGGGCGTATTATGTCAATGTCACATACATTAAGAAAGTACAGCGAGCTCTCAGAGTGACTTCTTGTGTTCATAGCCCTTTTCCATTTTTCACGTCTGCTGTCAGAGCTGTAGCACGCACACGGCCGTTGCGTTGCGGCTGTCATAACCTGGAGGACACAAAAAGAGCTCCCAGCCTGCAGACTTCTAAAAGCACAAGGTGAGGGATAACACAGGGAAAAACTGGTTCTTTTCCACTTAACGGTGCCAAGCAGCTTTCAGTGACACCTTTTGCCTTGCTCTAAGCACTCCAAGAACAGCACGTAAGGTGGAGCTGTTTTCCCTAGACTTCTTGCAACATGGGATCACAGGTTTATTTGCATCACAAGAGGTCGGGTCTTGAAGAAATCAAGGTATTACAGGCTGTTTGGGACGGCAGGAAAGTGCCTTTGCATTGCAAGCACATTGCAGAATGATTCCAGCACTGCCAGCCCCTCTCCAGCTCCCCCCTACACTTGCTCATCGCTCAGATGTTAAGACTTTCCAGTTTAATTTCACATTAAAAAAAATATTGATAAAACGTAGTCTGATTTTTTTTTTTTAACTCTCCTTTTCACCCCTTCCTCTACAGCGTGACTTTGTAGATGACATTTGATTTTCTGAATTAAAACCACATTTGCCCAATCCTGCAAAGGAAAGAGGCAGGGGTAGAAGAGAGAGAAACCCTTTTGTTCTCCTCCTCATTGTTCCCTCTCACCTGCCAGGGCCAAGCTCTAAAATAATTCCTAACAGCTGAGGTTAGCCGAGGACATCTAATCCCGGAAAGCTGACTCTGAATTCCAGTGCCAGCACCCGACATTTGAGTTTCAACTGCCATTTACATCTAATTCCCCCCAAAACTCCAAAGAAGCGTGACCATATGTACAGTATATTTGACTAAAAAGAAAAAAAAATAGTTTGGGTGTTTTATAAGTTTTAGCCCAAATGCCATTAGCAGCAGTGGCAACATTCACATTTTTCAAAGCTCAGAAACTGTTTTGAGGATGTACTGTGGTCTTCTGCGTGTACCCTAAACAGCCACGGCTGTGCCCAAGAACTGTGATTCTCAACAGAAGGGAGGGCTGAGGCCTCTCTCCCTAATTTCCTGTAATGGAAAAAGATTGCTCTGTGCAAACGGAGCTTAAAGTATGTTGCCAAGTTTGTTGAGACCTGTCCTGTTTATTTACAAAAGGGACATAAGGAGCATCCTGACAACACAACACAGAGAAACCTCTGAGGGTTCGGCTGGACTGGGATGGGAGGATGTGGCAGCAACGGGCTCGCTCTGAGGGAAGCACACCTTACCAGGCATAAAGAGGGACCAAACGGGACATGTTGGGTAAGATTGCAGTTGTTTTTCTCCTTTGCAGTCAGTCAGCAGGGATAACATAATATTTTTCCTCAGGGGAGTTTTATTTTTTTCAAACAGCATTCCCTGGTTGGCCCTAAGTAGTGGTGACCCAAAGATAAACCTCCCCAGCAGTTCTGATGCAGCCCTTCCAAGAAAGGAAATTTCCAGCATCTTTAATTTTGGTAGTGTTTGCTTTAAGACCATACACTTTTTATTAAGAAAAAGCTTTGGTTTTGTTGTTTAGCCAATTGAAATGAGTAATGAAAATGATATTTGTATGGGACAAAGGAAATATTTTCTTTTAAATTATCTCATCTTACAAATTGATTACAATGGGACTGCTTGGATATGTGCATGTATAGCATCCAGCCCTTCTGCTCAGGGCAGGGCTTCAGCCAAGCTGGTATAAACGATCCTACAGGAGAAAACAAGAGTAAAATCTGTCAGGTATTGAAGGTTACCTGTCCCATGGAGCCAGCTTAGCCTCCACGAGGAAATAATTTGGGTGTCTGAAAAGAACAAGTCCTAAAAATATTAGAAGTTTCTGTGTAGGATGAAACACTAGAGAACATTGATAATTAAAAACACAGACTATGAAAAAAAAAAGAAAATAAGAAAGCTTTAAAAGTTAGAGAAATCTTCTTCAAGAAACAGGTATTTTCTTTTGTTTGGTGCAGACATTACTGGTAGTGCAGAAAATACTTGTTAATGATGAAAAACAACAGAAATCCTCAGTATGTCTGAATTTGAACCAGGAAGGGAAACAATTAATATAAACAATTACAGTATTGCATTACAATTCCCTTGAGATGCAAAAAAATCTCCTATTTGAAAGTTGCTTGAATATAATAGTCTTCAAATACTCATGGCTGAAAATGTTTCCGAAATGCCTTTTCCAAAATAGACGTTGTGAGACAGCAACTACGTCCTGAGCTGATTTTAAAACCATGGCAAATAATGTTGTTTCACATAAACACAGAAGAAAATGTGACATCAACAGAATTGAACGGGGCAAAAAATTGGCCAGGTCTGTGTGTCAAGGGTGGAGAAAAAGAGAAAGAAAAGGCTTAAACAGGAAAGCTGGAAAAGCCAGCTTGGAGAAGCAATGTCATTCCCAGCTCAGCAACCCATCCGTGTGGCGCGCGTGGTCGTGATCTATTCCCCCTAGGCTCCTGCAGCCGCTCTCGCTGCTGCCTACTGCCAAGAAGTAGGTCAGAAATCTATTTTTGTCTCTATTCTGTGGTCACATCGTGGTTCCTACCCCCGTGTGGGGACGGGAAAGCCTCTGAACAGAGGCTGCGAGACCAGACCTGTCGTGCACAGTGCTGTCCTGAGCAGGGTGACTTGTCCCAGGTCCTTCTACAGTCAGTGGCAAGAGAGAAAAAATGAGGTCTCCAGCAGCAGGAACTGCCCCCTGGGGGTGCCCATCTCTCTCTGGTTGCTGGAGAGAGATTTTAAGGGAATTAGGGACTTGGTCTGTGGTTAAACACCTAAATTAACAGGCCGAATCAGAGCCAAAGTGCATATAATGTGCCAGCCCCATCCAGTAAGCCTGCATCCAAGCAGTGCAGAAGGTTTTGGTGTCGACCCGGCTCTTGGTAGTCTGGGTTAGAGAGCAGTCTGGCAAACACTCCTGCTGGTGTGGCTGAGGTGGGGGCGAGTGGGTACATAAGGTAAGGAGCAGGGGTCTGGGGATGAAGCAGAAGGAACTGGGTTGTGACTGTTTAGTTGTCTGGGGCTGAGAGCTGCCTGTTTCTCCAGGGGTCCCTCAGAGTTCCTGATTTTATCACTTCTGCTTCCTACCATCCTTCTTTCCTCCCCAGGTACTAGCTACTTTTCCCCCCCTCCCCCCTCAAATTGTCCAGTTGATTAACATAATTCGGTTAAATTCAGTAATCGTTTCAAATTTATACTTACCTTTTAAGATGGCCAGAAGACATGTCAGGAAGCTGCTCTGATTTTCACGCTGTATCATCTAGAAATTATGAAGACTAATAATTAATTTACCTGAAGATACTATCTCTCCTCATAGAGTTGCCTTATTTGTATCTTTGTGCCATGAGTGCCAAAATCCTCTCTGCCTCACCCCTCTCCTGTGAATGCAAAGCAAAGGCTTGCAGGGACGGTGGTTTTGCCATCCTGGAGCCCTGCAACCTTTGGAGGACAAGTGATCCATCTGTCAAGATTCCTGCTCTGGAAAAAAAAGATCAGAGCAAATGGGGGCTGAGAAGAACAAAAGCTGACCCAAACCTCTGACCTAAACTTAGCATAAAGCCAAATGAAACCTTAGAGGTTTGTAAATGCTCATGAAACCTTTCCACCTCCTGCTCCCCTCTCCTTTATCTTGCATTTCTTTTCACTTCTACACTTAACGTTTCTAATTGAAAGTCTAATGTAAAGCCCCACTAAATTAATGGAAAGACTCTGACTGATTTTAGCGGCTTTTGATTCAGCCTGCCAAAGAAAGGAAATAGTTTATTTAATGAAAGTGTCTTTAAACTTAAGAAGAGACAAAACCTGAAAAGAGATAAGGAAAATCAGAGGTCAAATGCAATTTTCCAGCCAGCAGAACATGTTCTTGATCTGAACCACACCCATAAAACTGATTTGGATATTGTTAACCCAGGAAAATAAAAATCACTGTGCAGAAGCAGCGAATTGCTGAGATAATGGTGAATGAGTTTAATAAGGTATAATATCTGTTTGCAATAACTAGAAATTTTGCCTTTCTTTACTGTCAGCTTGTGCTGTAGAAGAATGTCACTGGTCATCAGCTGCCATGTATGATCTGAAGTTTCCTTTTGTATGTGTGAGATTGACATTTTTGTTGCTCTTTTGATACAATGGGAAAGACCCAATCACATGGGAGCTTTGTTAGGGAAATAACTTTCTGCTACTGATAGAGTTGTCAACATTCTAGGTGACTTTTGTCAGAATGGGGTAGAAATGTGATAGTTTATAGGGCTTAGTAACACCAGAGCTTCCCTGAATGATGCATTAGATGGTCAGAATATGAGTATTCCTGTATGAGCTATGTTCTGGGTTCATGAATGTGGGACTTGAGGAAGGCTGATGAAATCAGCTCAAGCAGAAATTAAGCCATGGCTCTTCATGGATGTCTGTGGTTAAGCTGTCGTTGGACAGTGACAATTCTGATGGATTGGTATTGCCAGTTTTGGTCTCCTCTAAAGTACTGACCTGTCTAGAGCTCTGATTTTGCACGTACAAATTGGATGTTTTGTGTGTGCAGACTGGTATGGTTGCATATTTTGCCTGTGAAAACATGCACTGCTTATCTAGAGAATTATTTCCCAATATTTGTGTAACAGACAGTTTTGATTTTCACAGTCACTTCACAGAACAGTGTGTGCTCCAGAGGCTGTTATTCAGTCTTAATGGAAAACACAGATGTGGGAAAGGGTCCTAATAAGCAGCTACTGCTCATTCATGATGTCACAAAGTGTCCTTCAGCGTCAAGTCTGGTCTTGGCCAGCGCTGTGCTCTCTGTTTCTCTTGGAGTGCCCGACAGCAGTGATGGCACCGTCTCACCAGGAGACCTTGCAGTGGGCACACTGAAAGCCTCGTTGCCTTCAGAGCACCTGCTGGGTGACTTTGTATTTTGGAGGTTTGGCGAGTTCTGTCCATGCACGAAAAAATGTTCATCTCCAAAAGGAAATACAGACCTTGACCCAAAGGTGCTGGCTGAAGCCTGTGGATCGTTCAGTGCAAGCAGTGGTGGAGGGAGTCTTCCAGACAGATTGATCAGGGACAGAAGAAATGATACTATTTCCTTTTTTCAGCCCAAAGTAGAAGGAGAAAATTGTACGTATTGGCCCAGTGACAATCTGTTTCAACCATCAAAACTTAGAAATCTTTTCTTTTTCTCCCCACTCATCTTGGACCCACTTTTTCATTGGCTGCAACGGCTCTGCTGGTGTAGTTTTTATTGTATGTTTGATCTATCCATTTCTAGAAATCTTACAGGGCATGAATTACTGGAAATGAAGCAAAACGTACCAGACACAAACTCAGCGCATTCTCTGTAGCTCATATTCTCTGAAGACTCATTTGTCCCTTTTCTCCTTTTAAATATTTCCTCTCTTCTTTCTGGCCTGATCTTTTTATTTGTTTCATCAGTCAGTTATTATCCAACTCTTGGCGAAATATCAGGAAAATCTTCCTGACAGTGAACTGGGAAGTGCTTTCTTAAGGGAACAACAGCACCTTCTTTACCTGAGAGAGCTGAAAATGAGAGAAGCCCAAATATTGTCTTTACTGAGACAGAGTTTGTGAGGACTGCAATGCACTGTGTTGGACTCAGTTGTGTCACTGAGGAAGCTTGTCCGGTTGGGCTTTTCTTTGGTCATTGAAGGGTTTAAGGTATAATTTCTCCGTGTAGAACTTGCCTCACCACTGTGGCAGCGGTCAAGTAGGCAGTGAAGGAGGGACGGACGGAGCTGCTGTCTGGTGGGAGCTGATTTCCACGTGTGTGGCTCTGTGGAGGAGGTGGATCTTCTCATCCAGGGGTGGAGATGCCTTTCTGGCTATGGGTAATCCAGACAGTTATTGAAGCAAGCAAACTGTCTGCTTTCATCTCTCCAGCTTTCTCAGCCAAGATGAGATGGGCTTAGACCCAGTCCGGGCCTCAATAAACTTTTCACTTTTTGCAGTTCCGCTGAAGGTTTGACTTTGCTCTTGGATTATCCCGACGTTCAGCTGCTTTGGGGCTGTTGGGTTCCTCTCTGACTCCTCTCCAGCTGAAAGTTTATGGCTGAGTTTTGCGAGCGTGTCCTGACTTCCGAGCAAACCCCAGGAAAGGCAGCTCCAGCTGCAGCTCGCAGCCTGCCAGAGAGACTCCCCTGGCAGCTCTCCTACAAGCCTGTAACGACAAGCTCGCCCCAACCGGCGATTCTGGCAAACGAGAAAATTTGCATGAAGTTCATATTAGTTCAGCCTCAGCTCCCATTGCCAGCAGTTCAGGAGTTCCTTCTGACCGCTTGAATCTCAGCTGGAAGATTTAAGTGCACTTACCATGCAGCCACTTGGAGAGAGCCGCGAAGGCAGGCAAGCGCTCCGTTTTCACAAATGCCGTGGTGCAAGTAACTTTTATGATATCTTCTGGAAAGACTGAGGATTTTACATCCTAATACAGACTTCTCATCTCTGAAAACATAACAGCATCTCGATTAACTTCTAAAACATCATAGGACATAGAAAATATAGGTTTATATAACAGTGTTTGTTTCCACTCATTGATTCTGTGAGTTCTTATACTAGTTGCTTAAAATCCTATGTTTATAAAGCCTTTCTTTTAAAATAATTTCTACTGCTTTGACTGTGTGTAATAAAACACAGCTTGTTCAAAAGCACTTTCTCCACCACTAAAGCACTCTGTGCACTATAACCTCTGTAGTACCTTCAGCTGCTACAGAGACTAAAATAATTTCTACTGCTTTGACTGTGTGTATTAAAACACAGCTTGTTCAAAAGCACTTTCTCTCCCCTAAAGCACTCTGTGCGCTATAACCTTTGTAATACCTTCAGCTGCTACAGAGATTTTGCAGAGCCAAGGATGTTCATGCTAATTTTGTGTTTTGTTCCTTAAGTTTATCAAAATACCCCTTTTCTCAGAAAAAAAACAAAACAAAACCAATGGTTGGTCAAATTTTGGAGAAGGGTTTGCTGAAAAATCTCTAATTTGATTTCCTTTTTAAACTTAAAATTAAGTCAGATTTCAAAGGATATTTAATTAATGGTATTATGCAAGTAATAGCAGTGTATCTGACATTGTCCCTCCTCTCCTCACTTATTATGGGAAACAAGGATTAATTATCATCTCACCCCTTGTGTTGAGTGAATCCTGTGTGCTCTGGGCTGAGGCTAATGAGCCAGCCTCAGTCCTTCACTAGACCCTGGATCAAGGCAGTGACTTCCACAGCTCCCCACAAATTTCTGCAGTGCAAAAAGTAACACCACATCTGATGACTTGGTTCACGCATTCGCTGGAGCTGTAATCCCAGCCAGTGGAGCCAGGACCGCTTCCATCCTGCTGGAAAAGCCTTTCCAAAGAGGAAGCAAAACTCCTCTCGATGCCACCCCGAGCAGTGGCTTTACGAGGATGTCCGTGGGAAGGGACATCCACGGGAAGAGGTGGCTCATGCCCGGTCCTGGGAATGGGAAGCATGTCTGCAGTGGGAGCCAGCACTCACAGACTTCCCAGCTCTCACCATTGAACATTGTTCAGAACAAACATAGACACTGTATGTGAATGCAAATCTTAATTTGTGGTTTTTACACCCACCACATTTCTCGAGGTTGACATTTTCCGGAATTTTATCTCCAGGCTGTTGTCCGGGGTGGTTTTTTGTTGGTTTGTTGGCGGTGTTTTTCCACTTTATAGAAAGCTAACAGCCCATATTATTCATCTATATGGTGAAACAGCATGCAATCAAATTGACCCATGCTTTAGTCAAAGCAGCTCTGTAATGCTGTCCTCTGCACACAGGTGTACAAACTTGGAGGGCAGTGGGGACACATTTGGTTAGTAAAACATGATGCAGCTGCACCATGACATTGCTTGGGTGGATGCCAAGAACTCTGGAGAATTCCCTGGGGAAATGTGGTGTTGGGGGGCAAGGGGAAATTTAAAAGCCTTCTTAACCCACTGTTCCACTTTGTGCCCAACAGTGAGAACAAAGTGATTTATTTTTCAGAAGTCCTTGGGCCAGCTGCAACCGAATGGCACAAGGGCTGCTGCTTGTTCCTGACAGAGTCCGAAGCGTTTAGGGCATTATTCAGGTGGAAGAAAGTTAAAGCTAAGGAGACACAGAAGAGAGAGGGAGGAGAATCCAGGCAGCAGGTACTTAGTGTAAGTGCAATCACCTTCATTCCAAAATTTCAGCCCTTTGTGATGACTTCTTGGTTTAAAAGAAAAAATATTTTCCTGCTCTCTTAGGAGTGCCAAAAAGCTCCTTTCTCCTTCTGCTCTGCAGCAGAAGATATTGCATTGAGATTTCTACAAGGCTTTGAGATGAGGTATGTAGTACTCACCTCTGAAAATCAGATTAGTATTTTCACTGAGGATGGAAAACGATGGGACAGTCACCCTTTCTCTTGGGAATTTCCAGGCAAACAGAATAGTTATCTATTTTATTATGCAAGTAGGCTGCAGCACAGATGACTGAGTTACCTATTTTATTATGCAAGTAGGCTGCAGCACAGATGACTGAGTCGCCTTGTCAGGTACAGGACGACAAGTGTGTGGAGATGGAAGGATTGTTGTCACCTCTTGCTCTACCATCAGCTGGTATGTGACTTTGGAGTAAGTCAAAACCCTGAAGGGTCACTTCAAATCCTGCTGCACTCTGGTCTACTGTGTTCCTTTTCTCATGGCTGTCCTTTCTTCCTTTACCAGCCAAAATGGTGGATTTTGGCACATGAGCCAACAAAATCAGACAGAGCCAGCTGGAAGAAACTGGTAGCAGCCTCAGACAGGCATGGATGGACATCCTCCATAGGTTGAAAGTTTCTAGTCTAGTTTCAAGGGCACTTTAATTTACAAATCCCTTCTCCTTTGGCCATGTACATGTAAGCCAGGTAGGAGAGATAAAGGCTCGCACAGAATATATACTTTCTATCGTATACTATAATTATAGTACCGTACACTTTAGGCTGACAGCATTTTTCAGCAATGGAGCAGAATATTAATTTCTCATAAGCTATTTGTGTTGAGTATTGCCTTATTCAGCAGGTGATGTGAGCCAATATTACCCTACTTTTATAGACAGCAAAACAGAGACAGCAAGAAAGATTAAGTGACTCACCTAAGGTCAAGCAACACGTCCAAGAGAAAACCTAGTTAAGCTTGGGGATTGCTGCCTCCCAGCGATCATGAAACGTGTGCGATATTTCTGAGAATTTAATGTATGTGCACCTACGATAGATTAGAAATTGTACTAGTTTAGGAGGTTACTCATTTGCCAGTATGAAGGACGGCTCATTGCATGGTATTGCAAAAGCCAGCAGGACACGTTGCTTACAGACAGCAATGGCCAGATCCTGCGAAATATCACATGGCCTTCAATGTCTTAGAGTTAGATTTTCAGCAGGTGGCTAAAACAAGTCTAGAGTTGTGATGAGCTTGTGATTTGGCAAAAAAAGGCCAAAGTGAACTATTCTCCTTGCTATTGGCCATTTGTTGTTCCACTAGCTGAAAGGGATTAATATTGATGGGACTATTTCCCAAGTATGGGGATAGGCAACGTGATGAGGAACAGAAGTTATGTCCATGCGACTTGTCCAGCAACAAGTCTCGAGGTAACAGTATCTCTGATATGGAACACTGACGGTATAGTAATTTTAGGAAACTACTTATCCCTTAAACAATTCCTGGGAAAATTTCAGGAAAAAAAAAAGTTTACATTGAAAAATTGACTAATAATTGGGTTAGGGTATTTATACATGGGGGAAAGGAGAAACCAGGCCTTTTTTTTCTGAACTTTCTTCTCTTACATTGCATTTCAGATGCCATTGAAGGAAGCAACCTCTGCAGAATAGGTCTAATTGTTAACTAATTATGTTTCAACAGAGATGAGTAGGATTCCAGATTTTACTTGGCTTGGATGTTTAAAGGCAATTGGTAAGCTACCTAATAAAACAACAGAATCATTAACCATTGATATACATGTTTATTTTCCTATAAGAAATGAAATTTTTATTGGAATGGAATTAAACAGAGGGTCATGTGCTTGTATTCCCTGTAGCCTTTTACACTCTAGTAACACAGCAATATTCATAAATCATACCAGAGTTTTTGAATTTTCTCGGCAGTGACCTAGGAAAGAAACCCTTAACAACGTGCTGAGAGACTTTGAAATTAGATTCAGCTGTAATATCATCATGACTAATTTATGGCTAATTTGGTTGCTACAAAGATACACTTAAAGAAACTGAAGTACATGGTGAGGATAAGATAAAACATGGGGTTAGGATGATGTAGTTATTCCACTAGAAAGATTTATTCTATGTTTCATTACTTTATTGAACATGGCAAACCCGTCTGTTCCTTGAGAGAGAGGAAACCTGATATAGTGAAACATGGATAAAAAAAATAAGGAAAACACTAGATATGAAATTAAATTTGTATGTAGCTGTTCCCTCTGACATCAGATACATCTGTGCATGGGTGTGAACAGGCCTGCAGCACCCTGTGCAGGCGTGGAATCCCTCTACATACATGTGTGTGTATAAGCACACACGTATGATCTCACTTCAGAATAGGCTTAATAATAAAATATTGTTAAGGCTGAGACAGGCATTATCTGGCACAATTTGAACCACGTTTTTGAAATGCCCGACATCCCCTAGGGCCATTTATGTCCTGCTGCAGCTTTTGAATTTCCTGCAAGGCTCGTTACGGCAAATTGAGATTGATGACAAAGAGCAACATTTTGAAATTATTAAAGGTGTTTGTTTTTGCTTTAATTTCTTTTACCACAGAATGAAAAGGATGAAAAATGATTCCTTTTTTCACTGTAATTATGTGTCTGAGTTCTCAAATTTTACGTGGGCAGAAAACTTCCTCTGAACTCTGTGTGTGTTGGGACCCAGCTCATAAGCATCTTGCTTTATCCCACTCCATCATCGCCTCTTATTTGAGACGTGGACTTTCATTCTGTCCTTCCTGACTGAGACCGGTGAAGTGTTTCAGGCAGAAGTTAAGCTAAAATATTTCTTGATTCATGTTTTTTCATGCCATTTGTTTTCAGGTAAGTGGCTATTGAACATTCTAGGCTATTACGTTGCTGTAGATGACCTTATCCAGGACTTTTTGCCCTCACTGACCTCTTCTCCCTCTACACCCAAGGGGCTGACTCACAACCAAAACATTGAGGGACCAAGTCTCCCAAGATCATCATCTTCCCAGCCTCTCTGTGTGGTGACATCTTGGCATCATGCATTGAGAAGCAGTTTTCAGGAGCTCCTACGACCAACCAGAGACCTCCACCATGTCCCAGTCGTCCTCCTGCCACATTCCTGCCTGTGATCCAGCCAGCTGATGTCTGTCTGGGTGCCGCAGTGCTGATTCAGGGGGTGCCCTCCCGGTACTGCCCATCAGGTGAAGCCAGAGCAAGGATTCAGCCGACGGCAGCGTGAACTCACGTTCTCACCATTTAATATGCAAGGGAAATGAGTTACAGCTAAACTCATTGCACACATCTATTAGTTGAGAGAAGCATTGATGTTTCTGTAAATCTACCAGGAATTTTTTCATCTCAGCCTCCAGCGGTGGTGAATTTCTCTGCTGCAGTTCGGAAGCATGTACAACCATAATGGCAAGTACCATGGTTTCCCTTAAAGTAATATAGTGGTTATTGCTGGGGGTTACTGCCTTTGTGAAGTATTAACACGTGGTTATAGCACAGTCATGTAGCAAAATTATAGGGGCTTGTAAAATGTTACTTAGCAACACTTGCTAATGTTGAGCTGGTAATGAAGAAATGGAGTAAAAGAAATATAGAGTATATTGGAGTCGTAAAATAAACTGTGGCGTGACTTGAGAAAGCTGTTCTGAAGGTAAAAGAGTTGTCCATTTCTCTTTTTGCCATGTGAATATGGTAGAAGAGCTTAAGGGCTGATTTGAAGCAACATAGTTGAAATGGCGAAGTAACGGAAACAAGCATTACACTTCTTTTTTGTCATTGCCACTGCCTGGGAAAAGCATCAGAACTGCTGGGCTTTTTGAAGATCCTCTCCTTGTCGTTTCAAACCCATCCTGAGGCACTAGCTGGCCAATTAAAATAATCTCTCCTTTGGAAAGTTAGCATTTGTCAGAGTTAAGAACGAAGGCTTCTTTTTAGTACATCTATTTTCCCCATTCATTCATTTTTATAACTCCCTCCACTGTTAATGAAGAGACTGTAGGCATATCTCAAGAAAAGGGCAAGGTCATAGAAATAAAGGTAGATCTTTCTAGTTACAGATGAGCCTTCCATATGTTGCAGATCTGTCTCAGACGCTTATCATGGTTTATCTCCACCTGTTTAAATTGGAAAACTCACAAAAATCCATCTCCCATGAGATTTCCAAGGTTTCTTGATTTCATTTGGGTCAGAACTGCCACAAGAGAAGCATTTCTCGAGTACTTCTGAGCTGCTGCCAGGAACAGGGAGTGCTGGACTGTGCCACTTTAAAAAAAAAAAAAAAGTTTTCCTTGAAAAGTCACCAAATTTTATAAGCTTTAAAAAAAAAAAATGGCCTAGTTCAGTCTTGAGTATGATTAAAAGATCTGCCTTGATTTATTGGTGTCAAACAAAGTATGTTTGGGTAGAATGTTATTTTGTAATGGAAAAAGTGTTAGTGGAAGCACTGCCTATCAGCAATGCTTGGACTGCATGACGCTGGAGCCTTAAATTGTGAAAGTTTTAATACTGGAGATGAGGAAGACTGCTAAAAGTATTGTAACTAGAAGGCCATCTCTTAGTCCTCCCAATAAAGGTAGCTGTGAAGTCAACTTCAACAACATCTGGGGTTCTGCTGATTAAATAATAGATGACATTTGCCTGCTTTGCTCCTCACCCTGGACTGCAAAACAAAGAGGTTTTCTCATTCCTATCCCACCAGGAGTGCTGAGCCATGAATATAGAGTGGTTTGAGGAATGTTTCATAGGAAAAAACTTTTTTTTTTATATACATGGATTTAATAAAAAAATAACGTTTTTCAGTTGGTAACATAGTTGCTTCCCACTGTCCTTCAATTATGCACTTTTTCTTTTCTTCCCTGTAAATGACAAAGTAATTTTATTTTGACTGCGTTCTTATTCTTGCACACTGCCTTGCCCGAAGAAATGCTCTACCAGAGCATTGCCACTAGGACTTGTCTACCAGGGACTACCCACAGACAAAGGAAAAATCGAATGTGAGTGGCTGGTGATGCAGGGAAGCCAAACCTGTTGTTAATAAATGAGGATGTTTGAGGACACATTTGTCCCACCAAAACAAAAAAACATCATCATCCTTCTGAAGCATTTTTAACAGGAGCACCCCTATGCAAAGAGAGACATTCCTGAAACAACCATGTTCATTTTTCCCAAAAAACATGCAACTGAGGTGACTTTTGGCTTTAAATCTGCTTTATGACCTTTCGAGGTGCTGTTGAGACTACAGATGAGGGCCTTAAGAGGACAAAATTAGTAGCAATAGAAATTTAATTTGGAGAACTTAGGATAAAAATGATACGGAAAAATCAACAGTGACAGGGAAAACTTTGACATGAAAAATAATATTGGAATTAGCAGAGTCCTCTGCAGCTATGCACACTTCTAGCAGATGTTCTGTTTGTCCCACTTTCAGGAAACTCCTCTTGGTCAAAATGCTCCGGACGTTAAAAAAAAAAAAAAAAGGTGGTCCTCATTTTGTAACTTATAGCAGTGTTTATTTTGGGTGAACAAAATCATCTTCTCTTTTAAGATGTTTAATGATTATTTGAAAGCAACTTGATGAATAGAAGAGCGTGTACTCCCACTTGGGGCAAATGTATTCCTGGAGCTATTCATAATAATTAATCTTTGTCGAAGTGGAATGCATTAATTTCTCCTACTGGTGGTGACTGTTCTTCTGTTTCTTTTCCTAAGTTAGATGGTTCTGCTCCAGAGGCATATTTGCTGATTAAATTGGACCACAATCAGGTACTCAGGTTATGTCACTATTATCCAAACGATCTTTTAAAGAACACAGAGTACTTGTTTTTGCAGATATGGCGCGCTCCACATTTAATCATGGACCTTTGTAGCTTGTTATTTCTAGAATTCAGATTAATGCAATTTAAAAGCCTCTCTGTTTTTGCCAGTGCTCAGTGACATAAAATAAACCCACATACTAAGGAAAAAAAAAGAAACACTAAACTTGTCAAGTGGCATGGAGGGACAGAAAGAAAAGGCATGCTTTATGGCGATCTGGAAATGCCGTCTGCAGCACAGCTATAAAGGGAAATGGTATAATTTGCTAATATTTTCCATGCAGCCAGGACTTTATTTTTGACAGTGTCATTACCCATGGCGGTAGCCCTGTGGCAGGGGTCCCCGGTGAGTGGGTGGGTTGCAGAGGCACGGCAGGAGATGGTTTGTACCCCAAAGAATGTGCAGTGTCAATAGGCAGTGAGAGGGGGAAAGGGAGCAAAACAGAGGAAGTGATTTCCCACAGTCGCCTGCTGCTCCTTGGCAGGACTGGCCCAGCCTCTGAACCCCGGGTTTAGCCTCGTGTTTGCTTCTCCTGACCCTGCTGTGGGCTGCCTGGCGTCTCCGGGATCACTCGCAGCCGGCCCTGAGCGCGCTGGGGGTGCCAAGCTGCCATTGCAGAACAGGGTGTCTTTTGCCATCTTCTTCCCGCTGCCTCCTCCTCCTCCTGGGCAGGGATTCAGGCAGAGCAGACACAGCCTCTGCGGCCCTCAACAGGCTGAAGGACTCCAAGTTCCTTTTTTAGTAAAATCGCTTTCTCTCAAAAGTGCCGTGGAGCAAAGCCTGCTCAACCCCACTTCCCCCCTCCTCTTGCTCTTGGCGTGTGGAAGTGCCAGGCCGACGTGCCAGAAATATTCCACATCCCCAGAGTCGGAGCATCCCGGGGCCCCGCAGCCCAAGCCCCAAGTTGGGTTTACCGAGGAGGAGCAGCCTGTCCTCCCTGCCCCGCCAGGTCCTGCTCTGGTGGCAGTGTTGCTCCCTTGTTCATTTTAAATGAGGCATCTAAGGAATGGACAGAAAGCATCAACTCTTTCTTTTTATTTTTTTGGCCTAGGATAATAAATAACTTGCATGTGGCTGTAAAGCACTACACTCTGGACAGGATTTCACTGGCTGCAGGATGAAAAACTCTGCACAACATCATTAGTTTCTTTCATATCTAGCTTTGCCTTTTTTTGTGTGCTGGTTCTGAGCAGCCCATGCTGCTGCTACTGGGGCATGACTAGGGTGCTGGGAAGGAAAACAGCATCAAGTGGTGATGGGAGCAAGAACTAGATTTGTAGAATGGTTGAGTTGGAAGGAATCTTAAAGATCATCTAGTTCCAACCCTTTGCCATGGGCAGGGACATCTCCCACTGGACCAGGTTGCTCAATAAACTCATAATCTGTTGCTGAGTTTGGTTATGTTCCATGCCCAGTTCTGATCTCTTCCAATCTCCAAAAAGGTTTTGGCCCTAAGTCTTTGCTGGTATTCAACCACACACACAAAAAAATTGTTTTCTTGTCCAGATACCTCCTCCAGGTCCAGACCATAGCTTGAAGTGGGGCATTGAGTTGCCCTCAGGGGAGATACAAAGCAGTGGGCAGATTGAGAATGAGGAGTAGGTGGGCAGGCAGCAAGATGGGAGTCAGGGAGAAGCTGGGAGCTAATGAGCTGCTAACAAGGCTGATAAGGAACTTGTGAAGCTAAATATAGTGAGCAGTAAGCAAGAGAGGTGGGTGGAGAGGTTCACAAGGATATGAATAATGAACGGATGGAGTTAGGGTAAAGAAGACAAAGTTGATGAGAGGTGAGGTTCAGGTGAGGATGGGACATTTGGGGTTGCAGATAAGACGGGGCAGAGTTGCATTCACAAGCTTAATGAGGTGATTTGTTCCCTATCAGGAGGTTGTTCTCTCTAGTGCCTGGCTGGAGCTTGGTGTTCCTGGTTCAGCTTTGAGTTCTGGCAAAGGGTCTATGTCTCTCCCCAACCTTTCTGGAGACCATCTGCATCTGTGCCAGCATACTGGGCAGGTATGTGTATGTAAGTGCTGTCTGTGTGGCTGCGGGAATGTTAACAAGTGTGAGAGGGTGAGTCTGGATTGAGAAATTATGTGCTGCACATTGATGCAACCCTTGGTGACATAATAGGATAATGCTGAGTACTGAGGCAGGCTTTGTCATTTTATTTGAGTGTTTATTTCTATAGGTCTCCTGCCATCCTGGCTTGCTGTGCTCTAGTGCCAAATCCTGGAAGAAGGATGCTCTCTGTCAGATTCCTCTTCCTACGTGGTGGGAGGTGAATCTGGGACATCAGGGCAGGGCAGAACTGTCCCACGATTAAGGTCTCAGGCATGTGAGTGCTGTCCTGATGAACGGGATTTGGTTTTCTCGGTTACCCAAAATAAACTTTTTCAAGATGGCTGCTTCTGTGGTTTTAGCCAAGGACTGTTTTTGGCAGGCATTGCTTATTCCCAGTTGCAACAGTTAGTAATGAGAGTTGAGTTTTGCACGCACAGTGTAAAGGTCTCTGAGAAATAAGTTTCCTGGACAGTTTGGACACCCCAAAATTAGTATAAACTTCACTTTATTCTGATTATTTCTTACCCCTTCCTATTTTCTCACAACATGTGATTCAGCTGCAGCACTACTTGTGTTGCTTTTGGATGACCCAATAATGAGAAGTACAGAAAACCCGTGAGGCTATGAACAACTTTGTCTCATGCGCTCAAGTTACAGGCAGCAAGTAAGGCATGGTGAAATGCAGTAAACAGCAAGTAAAAAACCAAAGAGAAAAGCCATTGAAATATACCCTCCACTCTGCACAAATGAGAGGCAGAAAACTCTTGGGAAAATCTGGGAATTTAGCCACTGCTGCTTCACAATAGGTAGTGTAAAGCTGGTGTTCGTGCAAATCCTTGTACTCTTGTGTAAATAAGGTACCGTTTCAGGCACACATCTGACACTGGATCATATTTATCTTGACACTAGGTGTTATGTTACACTGTGAATAAAACAGTCACTTACTGACAGGGTAGCTTCTACTCGCCTTGTGGGTTGGTGACATTACTGAGCCCTATATTAGAGACTGAAGATGGCTGATCACTTTCTGCATCTCTGGACCCTGCTGGGAACATGAACTGTTAGCCTGAATGATCATGTTTTATATTTTCTGCTGAAATAATTTAAAAGCATCCCTTTTACTGTGAATTTTTCCTTATATGTCGTAAAGAGGGGGGAAAAACACCAAACAGGAATTAACAAGAGGATTTTCTTTGTGACTTCAGTCCCTCATTAGGAGCTTTACAATCAGGCTTTGGGAAAGCTCTCCTTGAATTATTTTAAGGTTCTAATGATAAAAACCTTGGGGAGGTCATGCACATGGGGGATTTAATACCCATTCAGAACCATCTGGCATTAGATTACATGCAGGGAAAGAACAAAATCTGGCAGTAATATTCATCTCCATTAACCCAGAATACAGGCAGATATGATTATAGCAGAGAAAATGCTCTCACTCTTTCACCAGGAAAAGCTCTTAATAGACCTGGGCTAAATTGGTTTATAAAACCAAAGTGCAGATATTGCCTTCTCATTGAGTGAATTTTCTTTGGCTTTTAACATGTATTTCATACCTCTTTAACCTTGACAACTAATGTGTTAAGGTATGAAATATTGCTAGGGTGAAAGACTGTTTGCAACTCCTAACTTACTCTGAGTGTAGTCTTAGTAGTGTAAGCATAATGGTGGAGTACAGTCCGTTCATGCTTTTCTTCTACCTCTTCTCAAGAGTGTCACTGAGAGCATGGTCACACTGACATCCTCAGCAGAATTCCCACTGATGTCAGTGGTGACTCGATAACCTCCCTTCAAACCGTTCCTCCAAGATCCTGCATGAGCTACATGCTTAAGCATGTGCTTGACTAGTGAGGGAGTTTCAGCCTCCTGTGCTGCTCATTATTTGCATCATTTTCATCTTTGTCATTCCCTAATGGCTTCTCCAGAGATGGTCTCTCTCTTGCCCTCCAAGTTTTCTTCTCCTCTTCCCTCCTCTCCCAGCTTGGCAGAGCAAGCACAGTCGGATAGCTCCTCTCCTTCAGCCAACGTTATGATTCACTTACTATATGGAAACCAAAACCATATGGAAGACGAGGAAAAGCCATTTATCTCAAAGTCTATTGAGATGTGAACATCTCGCATTTAGGCTTCGGTTCAGCCAGGCTTTCTTGCGTATGTTGCTGTCATCTCTTTCCACCAGAACAGAGATGGACTCCTCCATCAGCCAAAACAATCCTCTTAGCTTGTCATCTGGTTTGTACTTAGCATGGTTCTGCATGTGAAACAGTCAAAGGAAAAAAAGAAAATAAACAATCTTATTATGTCTTTCCCTTTATTTTTGAGAAGCCACCTGTGCCAGCTTTCTTTCTCTCTGGAGACTGCTATCTGGCAAAGGAAACATTTATCATCCTGAGACAGGGATGTAGTTCAGTAAATGCAACGTGCACCAAGCTTGGCAAAGGAATGTTTGTTCTGTGTTCACTAATTAGATGCTTCTCCCCAAGTGGCTGAGAGAAGATGACTTTATTCAATTAATAGCTGCTATAAGGAAAGGAGAACAGAGAATGGAGTCCCAGTAACGCCAGTCGTGCAGCTGGTGGAGGGGCAGCAGGCACAGCACGTGGCCCAGGACTCTGCTCCTTGGTGCTTCCTCGGCTGAGGGTGACCTCAAGCATGTAACCACATGTTTAATGCTCCTTATTTTATATTGTCTCCCTGCTTCCTTTCTGTACTCCCCACCAACAAAGTGTGAAATGACAGCTCTTTTAGTTTGGGGTGAAAGCCTCCATCTTCCACACTTCTGGAGAATTAATGAAACGGGGGATCCACTGAGTTGTGGCTCTGGTGCATGTCCTGCAGTGTCTGGTGGTACGTTGCTACTTTATTCTATGGGCTTGTAATGTATTTGCTGTTGGATTTATGCTGCACTTGGAAACCAGAACATAGGACAGTCTGTTCTCTGGCTTCACGCTATAAACATAAATACACTCGCATAGCTGTTTGTATCTGGTTCTTTCTATCTGCACAAGGATTTTATTATCTCTCTAAAACGATGCTGAAGACGAGCAAGAGACTGGCAACAGAAGGAAGTGCTTGAACAGGAACCAGACCAAAACGGAGCAAAGGGCAGGAGGCTGCTACGAGACCATGTAAGCGGGAGCAGGCGGTTAATACAGGTACCAAAGTGGCTGTTGGGAACCCACAGTTTTCCTGCAAGGGCTCATCTTTTTATGTAGAAACTGCCATCAGATCGCAGGAGAGTCGCTCTGGTCCGAAGTGCAGTTTTAACATGGAGAAAACTTTTTCCCATGTCCAGCTCTGAACTTTGCAGAATGAGTTACTAAGTTAATGACAGGCCTTAAGTTGTGTTGTGGAGCAGCGAAGCCAGTAATGTGTTAAAAAATGAAAGCGATTATGGTTTAAATAAATCTCACCCACCGTGTTACTAGAAGCTACCTGAGAAGAGATATTCACAATTTTAGATTCTTCTTCCAGACAAGTTATCCCAGCTGTCCTGTGTGAGAAACCAGGGTTTGCAAAGTGTGGGAAACACTGAGTAATTCCAGGCAGGCAGCGCTGAGCTCTCAAGAGCTTCTCGGAGTCCTCACAAAGCCCTCACATTTGGGCCTGGTTTTGGTGTTACTTTGCCCCTAATAGACTGAGGGTCTGTTGCCTGTGCAAGACCCCCCATACTTGAACAAGACAAGGCAAATGGGGGGTGGGAGAGAGAAGAGGGAAAAAAAAGCCAATTGAAAGGTGATTGCCTGATAATGTAATATTAAAATCCAGGCTAGCCCCTTGCTATCTACCAAATCTGGATTCAGCTGTGAGTAAATGTTTTTTCATATCCCATTGGCCACAGCCACCCTGAAGAAGCCAGGGTGCTCTGGTGGCTCTGCTTGCGTATGTGAAACTATTGCCATCTTTCAATCACTGCTCTTGGAGAACTGCTCAAGCTATCATATTTTGAATGATTCCAGCTGTTCTCCACTCCCTCAGAGATACGATCAGAAAGTAGTCACTTACATTGAGATTACTTTAATGATATCAAAGGGTGTGGAGGAAGGCTGCTAATTAGTAACCCCTCAAGGTAAGAAGATATAAATAGCCCTGGAGCAGCAAGAACAGATCTAAATCTGCAGTCTGACATTATCTTGGGATGAAAGCACTATATGTAGACTGATTCCACTAGAGAAGAGTGATTGAACTTTCCTGTTGAGCTGAACAGCAGGGCTTGTTGCGATTGATAAAGCTCCTTGTCAGATTGTGCAGCATATTATCAATCCATCGAGCCACTTGCCAAGCCTGAGTCAGGAGCTGCAGTAGCAAGAACTTAGTCTGGGATGATCAATCACTTTGGAAGGAAATTATTGGCTTGTACTTTTACTTTTTTAAATAAATAAAATAGCACCTATTCCAATTTCCTTTGCCAAAAGCTAAAATGCTTTTGGGGTCCAGCCAAAAGGCAAAAAATTGTGATAAGCAGCTGAAATCCATCAACTGAACATTTGCTAGAAAAAATGAGCCTATCTTACCCAGTACGATCATCGCAGGGGGAAAATGTCAGGGCTGGGAAAGATGGAAATTGTAGCATTGCCCGTTCTTGATCTCTTTGCATACTCGGGAGCCACACCCCTCATCTCGCAGCTCTGGTGACAGTTTATTCTCCACCCTCCAGCACAACTGCCGTTGGCAAATCAGTCAGCTACTCTTAAATGACCATCCTGTATTTTGATGCAATTTACTGTACTCTTCCACATGTTGCTTTCTGCAGGGGTTCATAGAATCCTAGACTGGCCTAGGCTG